>NC_064440.1:3719972-3762472 GCF_023343835.1 Lagopus muta | reverse complement strand
GCCTGAAATTTGGTAGTGGTTCAAAGTCAAAAGGCCAGGTCTAGTCTTATTCAAATGATATAATGAACAGTCTTCAAATCTAAATCTCCCTTGGGGAGATGCTGTTTACTTTTTTTTTATGTTAGAAGGAGGAAAAAAAAAAAAAAAAGAAAATGTATGCTTTTCTTTGATTACTAAAAATATTGAATCCTTTTAACCCCTTCATATGGGTCATCTCAGAAATGAACTTCCCTGCTTCCCTCTTTTGCTGGAGGTTAATATACTAAAGGTTAGACACAGCAGAGCAAAAATATCAGAATTAATGTTCGCAAAATTATTTTCAGCATATTTTAAACGTCTCTCTATCAGCATATAACTTTACAGCTTCACCACCTAAAACATATCTCGGGCTTTCACTGACTGGGGGATCTCCTGGCGTGCCAGTTAGGGGCCCAAACCCACCTGACTGTGATGCCAAAGGCGCCGATGGCAGTGAGCTAAAGGAGAGTGCATTCGGTGGGAATTTTGCCTGGGGAAAATGAACAACAGCTGAATAAATATTACAGGATACGTCCCTGTCCTTGTGATTGTTCTGTGAAGGTTCCCATTCAGTGTTTGAATTTTTGTGCAAGATGAAACTCAAGATACTCATCCCCATCCATCCCCCTAGGCTGCTGCAGTTTCTCTCTGCCCCAAATTGCTGTCCTTCACCAGGTCCCCAACAGGTTCCATGGGTGAGGATCAGGGGATCCCAACCAAAGACCATCCTTTGTGCAGGTACCAGGGACAAGAGAAGCCTATGCAGAGGAGGGGAGTGGGGATTTCCTGAGCACCCTGGTCTGGTAGTGATGCCTTGTCGTGTTTCCACCCCTCCATGCAACAAAAATAAGAAGCTGTGGTAGGGCAGAGCACTGTTGCTGAGACATCGTACTGCCGAGAAAAAAAGGAGAAAAAAAATGATGTATATAGAATAAATAGAATTCCTCATTCTAAAAACACATACCGATAGGTTCAAGAAATCAAATTAAATTAGAATTTGTGATCTTACAGATGCTGTTTCTGTATCTGAAAGTCATTTTTTGGAAGCATGAGCAACGATTTGTGTTTCCCTGGGAAGGAGCGCAGGTTAAGCGTCGCAGCGCTGTCTCTCTGCTGGCTCTAACTGCTGCGTGACGGCCTCGAGTTGTGCATTTGCAGAGAAAATATCACACCGGCCAGATGCTCAAGTCTGCTCTTTCTGTGCAGAAAAGCCCGTGCAAGGCGAAATACCAGGAAAGCGCTCGGCACATTTTCCCGACGCTTGGTAGAAGTTAGCAGCAAAGCACGACTGTTCCAGTTGGGATCAGATAAACCATTAGCTATCAAAGTCCTAAGTCTAATTAACCCCCAAAATTGACTGACAAAGATCATTCCTCTTCTATGCTGCCTAACCGGTTGTATGTACGCTGGGCATGCAGTACCTAAGTCAGATGCCGCTTTGTTATAATTAGGGCAGCAAATTTTGTTTTCTGTTTGGTACTTGCTGTTACATATTGCATGTAATGTATGGCACTGTTAAGGGAAAAAAATTGGAGTCAAAGTGCCTGGAAAGTTAGGTCTGCTCTGTAGCACTGTGAGATTGTTGACATCTGCCGAGGTTGGAGAGCTCAGTAAGCAGGAAATGGGGTGTCACTCTGAGTGGTAGTTTACCATTATCCTGGCATCCTAATGAAGTGTCTGCAGTGCACAGAGCTTCTGGATGGCATCTTAACGCACGGCTAAGCAAAAGCACTTCTCTCCTTGTCACTGTCATCCATCTGCCTGCACCCTACTGTAGCCAATGGGATGGAACCATGCTACAATGTGCTATAAGCCATTTAGAGTTGCACATTGCATAATCAGTCCCATCAAATATGTAAAAAATGACTATTATTGGTTATTTCCCTCAAACTCTGGCACCTGGAGTTTGATGCATTAAAGTTTAACTTTTGTAAGTGCTGTTTTTCTCCCATTAATTCCACATATATTTTTGTTAAATGGGACTGAGTTGCAAACTCATTGTCCTGGGTTTTGCTAATGGATTGCAAAAGTTATATGAATATTCATTGTAAACTCCACTTTATATCACATAGGATGAATTTATCAGTTTCCCATACAGAGAGGATTCACGCAATTCTCATTTTCTTTTGCAACATCTATTTCTGAGGCATTAATAAAAAGTAAAATCAATTCAGATCACAAATTGGTTATTTTCCTTATAGCAAACATTAGTTAGTTCAAACACTTTTTATAGATTTTTTTTAAAGCAAGAAAATATTTTACAGTGTATCTCCATGAGACAATTGCCTCAGTGTATGACACGAGATTAAAACTGGGAATTTTATGCTGCATAGAGTAATATTAAAAAATCCTGGCACTGAAAGTATTACAAATAATTTTCATATAGATATATATATACATACATGTCTGTATATTTTACCCAGCGTGACTTGCAGAATATGAAGATTTACCCACTGAAGGAAGAGTTTGGGCCAGTTGACATCCCTGAAAAAAACATCAAGCCAAAACTACGCTGTCTTTTAAGCAAATATTCACTCCCTGATAACACCAAAGCTATCAAGGACTGGGGTTAAGCATAGTGTGTCAGGGCCAGCTTCTAAAATGGGCAAGAGCAAGATGAATTGGCTAAGTCGGGTGTTTATTTATACAAACAAGAGGGCAGAACATAATTTAGTTGCATCAGGAATTTTTCACAGACATTAAAACTATAGCAAACAGAACAGCGGGGATGCTTGCACAGCAGCACAGTGGGGAAGCTCACAGAGCGTCTGCCCACACTATGGCTGGCTGTAGCCAGCGCCATAAGTCTCACAATTTCATTAGCACTCAAAAATCCACCTAAGCCACTCAGTCCCGATTGAAAAAAAAAAAAGAGAGAGAAGAAAGAAATAAAGAAACAAATCAAAAAAGCCCCAAACAAGGTCTGTCTTTCTCTCAGCAGCTGAATCAGTCACAAAATGTTGGAAAAAACTCTTGGCTGGCAGATTTTGCTGTAGCAACAGTGTATGACGTTTTAACTGCAGTAGAAGTCTTTTCCAAAAAAACAAAGCAAGGTGAGAAGAGCCCTGGAAGAAAACAAGAAAAGCATGCTACTGAAAAGAAAAAAAAAAAAAAGAAAAAGAAAAAAAAAGATGACAAATCAATAGTTTGATATTTTATGCAGAATCGTAAATCATTGTTTTTTCCAGCAGTTCAGATGTGAGGCTTGAGAGCATAAAAAGAAACCATGGCTCGTGATAAAATTAGGCATTAATGTGAGCCATAAATGCCATTTAACATTAAACATGCACGAGCAACTGAAATGCCTGGTAAAGGGAAATGGGTAAAACTATACAAAGTAAATCAGACATGAATAATGCAGCAGGTCTGAGGAGGGTCATGGGTCAGACTCCAGTACCTTACAAAATAATGAATGCATGTCAGGTTAGAGACATACATCCCTTCCTAGCAAACGTGAGTTATTGGAGATAAACCCTGGACTTCCTGTTCTGAAACAAAGTGGCTTGTTGTAAACATCTATGTCCATTTAAAATTAATGATTAAAAGAAAGATTCTGGGGGATTTCCTTAAGTATTCTTTATGGACACGAGTGCTAGAGGTTACTTTCTTCATTCATTTTTAACCAGCCACTGTTAATGTTACAGACACATCGTGTTTTCTTCTATGCTCAAATGTTTATCCAAAGCTCATTTGCAAAAGAGCTTATATAATATTAAGTGTTCTTTCAATGCATTCTTTATTTAAATATAAACAAGAGAGCATCTCCACTGTGTTGCTCTGTTAAATGAAGCCAGCCCTATTTTTAAAGACAGTAACCTAAATTCTAAATATACGTTCTATGAAAATATTACATAGAATGCCATCTGTGTTCACTGTAGAGTATCTGC
Source organism: Lagopus muta (assembly GCF_023343835.1). Classification (NCBI taxonomy): domain Eukaryota; kingdom Metazoa; phylum Chordata; class Aves; order Galliformes; family Phasianidae; genus Lagopus; species Lagopus muta. The sequence continues at coordinate 3,758,567 of NC_064440.1, read as the reverse complement.
TGCAATTATCACCTACAAATTTCCTACAAATTTCTAAAAGAAATGCAAAAAAGAATGTGTCCTCTCATTCTTGATTTTACAAAAGTGATCGTGACTACAATTTTCCTTCTGAAATCTTCACAAAGAGTCTAACTTCCACAAATGGGAATCTTTTCCCCAGAATTTCATCAATTTTCACAATAATAGAGTATAATGAAAGATAGCATTTCACTTTATCAAAACTGGTCTGTTTCATTTCCTAGACTTAGCTGGAGAATTTAGCAGCTGTTCAGAGTGTTTTCCTGCCTTTGCACGACGTATTTCTAGGTTTCATGGCATAGCACAGAGGGCAAAGCCTTCTCCATGGCTATTTATACTAATCCATGTTTAAAGATTTACCCCCTCCATTTGGGAATGGTAAAGAAACAGCTTTCCCCCCCTTTTCTTTCCCCCTCCCCCCCCCCCCCCCCCCCCCCCCAAAAAAAAAAAATCACTTTCCACCTTTCTACTTAGGGAACTGAATGGGGAAAATTTCTATGAAACTGGGGCTTTATAGAAGTAAAGCAACTGCATAGGTATTGAAACTGAAACATAAGATCTTGCATCTGATCTGTTAAATATTCCATCAACAAGGTCAAGAGTAAAGACAAGCTCAGCCATTAAACTGAAGTGAGAGTAAGCTTTAATGAAAAAAATAAGAAAGAATAACTAAAAAAAAAGGGATAAAAAGAACAGTTTGTCCTCTGTCTCGTGTGGAAAAAGAAATTATTTTATACTAAAAAAAAAAATAAATAAAGATAAAAAGTGTATATAGCATCTAAAAACAAACAAACAAAAAGTATCAACCATTTTAATGAAAGAGTACTCAGTATTTTCGTGGAACTATAAAAGGGAGTGAGAATAAGTGTTATGGCAAAAAGCCTGGGCTCAGCAGCTTTGTGTGGGAAATGTTGAAATGTGACTGTGATTTATAATGAGAAAAGGTATCTACAACATACAATTTTCTACCTAGCTGCAAATAATAATTCATAGTGATGTCCCTTCCAGATAAAATACCTTTGCAATGTAGGACTCATGTGGTAAAATGATCATGATAAATGTCAGACCAGTGCAGGTAACGGCTTTACAAACCATTAAGATTAGCTGGCTCTTTTTTTTATTTGATGATAACAGTAACCATGCTGTGACTCTACGTGGTAATAATATCTCAGTACTGATAAATGCCAGAGCCAGGCAGAGGTGTTTATCATTCTCGGTTCAGAAATGCTGACTAAAGTTACCACATGTTGCCTGTTTTTCTTCTTTTAAAATAGGCTAACAATTAACAAATAGGCTGATTTGCAAAATGATTTTTTGTCTGATTTCTACGTATTCTGTTCTTCAGTGCAGAGCTAAATCTCTCTTCTCCTCTATGGCAATACCTACGGCATTGGTACAGTGAGATCTAAAATGAAGTTATATATCTTTGTAAATCTCACGGAATACTGTCTTTGTTTTAATGACACTGGTTTTTATTTATTATTTATTTTGCAATTAAATCTTACGAGAATCTGTAGGGAAGTTGGTAACTAACCTGATATCTTTCTTAATCAGCACAGAGAGCGCAGACACTTGCTTAAAAAGAGCGTAATAAGCTCCTACCATACTAAATTTCCTCACACATATTCTGTACGGACAAATTGTGAGTGTATCCTTGTGAATTTTGTCCCAATCCCAGTGTTTTGATTCCATTGAAATCCGTTAAGCTTTCCTCAGCGAAGGATAAAATCGAGTAAAATAAAAATGAGTTTTTACTGAAAAGTTGCAGCGGAATAGTTTCTCAAAAGAATTGATAAATTCTTTTGTATGAGTATGAATGAAGAAAGTATGAGTAAAATGAATAGCAAAATATTTGATATTTCCAAACACAATAAGGTGTAATGCTAGTGATAGAAATCCATAAATATAGCTAGGTTAATTATGATGAGAATAAAGGAAACAAGGACTACATTAGAAGAGTGTCCACTGCAGAATTTGGATCACTGGATGAATGTAATTCCGAAGTGAAATTTCACTTAAGTTGTGGGTCTCTTACTACTACTAGGAGATATTAAACTTACACTGACAGTTTAATAGTCTAATAAAAGCATAAAAATGTAATTCTGCAAACCATCCTTTAGATGTAGAGGGCTTTTAATCATTGTAAATTACTCTTGCTCTCAATTAAGAACATGGAAGGTATGATACATTCTGTTTTTAACCACATATTAATTATGGCTTTTCTTGTTAAGATATCAGATGCAGAATTAGGCAAAGTACTATCCTAAATGGCACTCAAAATATTTTTTATCTTTTCTTTCCTCTTAGAAATCCAAGACAACGCCGCACGCATAAAAGCTGTAAAGACCCTGGTAAAAAAGCTCCCTAGGCCAAACTATGACACCATGGAAGTCCTCTTTGAGCATCTAAAGAAGTAAGTAGAACTGTAGTACAAAATAATTGATAATTTTAAAAGGAATCTCTGTGTGGTGTCCAAATCTTATTGGAAATGTCGTCCAAAATACAAAAGATAATTACGTTCTTTGGCAAAACGAAACATGATTTATGGTACCTACGTATATCCTATTTCTGCTCAATACATCGGTACGTCTAAGCAAAAGCTGCAGTTTTTCCTCCCTTGGTGCAGTTAGATAGATCAGAATTACTCATGAACGCTGAATTGGGCAAATTCACCATGTTCCAGTGTGCAAGTCCGACTTACTCCAACTGCAGTTGGAATTACTTTTGGATCAACATATTTTCATCATCCAGTCCTTGATGTTCAGTTTGCTTTCTAGCACTCATGATATGCTGAGGCATGCATTAACAGAAAAATACTTACTAAAAAAAATATGCTATGAGCTCTTGTATTACCTGAAGAATCTTGTAACAACACAGAATGTCTAAGAAGTAGTGAAGAGTGACTCGGAAGTACACCTTTCCTCTACTAATGTTGCTGAGATATGACAGAGGCAAAGAAATCATACTGTGAGGCTCCTCCTTGTCATTCCTCTGCGGTTTCTGCATTCACTGAGTTCAGTTTTTAAGAGGTTTCAGCCCACAAAGTCTACTCATGATCTCATGTTCACCTTGGGTTTGATTTTCATGTTTTGCAGTGTTAACAGTAAAAATGAATGTAGACCACGTGCTCTCATGGAAACAGACCTGCAGCTGTTTTACGTGATAAATGACTGTGCAGAAATGGCAGACCACAAGAGGGGGTCTTGTGGTCCCATAAGCATATGAAGGACATGATCCTGTTCCTCCCCTCTTGGCTGTCCGGTATTTAGGACTAACTAGTGCCATTTTGGCACAGTCACTTTTTAGCCAAACAACCCTTAAAGTCGAAGGGGCTAGGCAGGATTGAGGGACCAGTGCAGTCTCTGTACACAGAGAAGCATTTCATGCCAGGATTGACAAAATGAATGAATGACTGCAAATAAAAGACTGCTCCAAGCTTAAAATGAATGATGCCTTTATGCCGACCATTTCTGTTGCATTCTCCTGACACGTATATATTAAAGATCCTTTAACTTGTCGTGTAGCATCCAGCTGAACAGGCAAAATGAAGTCCATATAGCTGTGGGAATGTCCCTATTTAATTAGGGATGGAAAAATTTTAAACAGGACATAGAAGGACTTAGTTTGCCCTTGCCGAAATACGTTTTCTGTGTATTCATCTGCAGTAGCCTGTGCACATATTCTCTCCTTTTGAGGGTTATTTGGAGAAAAATGATAATTTATTACTGTCAATGGAGGACTAATATGGAAAATCATTTCTTGGGAAAAGCCTGTGAGCAAGAATGGGTACAGGCTGTCACTAGACCTATACCATATACAAAATTTACAGCATCAAATGTGGCATCTATCCTTACATAAAGAAAGTTTTGTTACTATGTTTTAGGGGAAAGATATCAGGTATACACAACAAGTCTTTGATCTTACAGTTAAATCACTTGATTGATACTCTGGAGACCTGGGTTCAGTTCTTGGCTTTGAGAGGATATTTGGTGTGACCTTGGGTAAATCATTTAATCTCTCTGTGCCTTGGCTCCTTGTTTACAAAATGATGATAATGCTTCATTTGTCTATATTGGCTTTTTAAAACATTATCTATGAGGGACAGCAATTTTCTCTAACTGTGTATGTATAGAATAACTGGCAAAACTGGACCAAGATTTGTGTATTGGGCTTTTGCTGTTGTTTGGCATGGGTTTTTTTTTTTTGTTGTTGTTTTTCTTCTTTTTTTTTTTTTTTTTTTTTTTTCCTTGGGGCTAGGGCAGGAAACAAGATACTTCTTGTAACTGAGATAATGAATTACCAATATTTCATCATGCATATATTCACAATATCTGGTTTGACTGCTGATGGGAGTGTGGATTCGTGGATGTACTGCATAAATAAGCACATGTTCTTATCCAAGTATCACTGCAGAAAGCATGGTGAACACAAAGGTTTGCCAATGCAGTATAGTCACACAGTGATGTAGGGTAGAAAGATGTAGTATTTAAGCCATCAGAGCATTATGGGTGGGATCTCCTAAGTCTCTCTGAAGGAGGCCAGTCTCCTATGCCACACAAACACATCCCCGAGGAAGGAGAGGACTCTTCCCTGTCAGTAGTAGCAGAATAGATATTCTAAATATCAAAAAATAGGGAAAAGCTAAAATGTTCCCTTGAATTAATAATGAAGAAAGACAAGTCACAATGGCCCCATGGCTCCATAAATGGGAATATAGAAACATACGTGCATTACTATTAGTGGCAAGTTGTTTATATTATTAAATCAGAGGAAGTTCTAGTTGCCAAATATTTGAAAAAACTAAGTAAACTTGTTTAATTTGAGGCATGTTACTGCAGTCTCTATATTTGCTTGTGCAGACAGTAGTTCTTGCCGAAGGTGGAACTCATCTTCAAGGGGTTTCTCATGGGAGCAGATGAAGGACCTGAGTTACGCTGTTTCTGTGGCAAGTGGGTGTTCAGCGTGAGAAATCAACTTTAGCCCAGAATGCTGTGTTTATCCTAAATTGCAGATTACAACAAGGATGCACTATGGTCCCATTCTGCAGTGCTTCAGTCTGCAGAAGCAGTCCAGATTAAGCACATGTAAATGCACTTCAGGTGGATCTTTCCTTAGAAACCCAGACAAAGCAACTGATGAGAGAGTAAGAGAAAGGCCTGGCAGCAGGGATTAACATCAGTAGCATAAAAAATTTCTTAAACCATGCCTTCAGAAGTTGCAAGAAGTCACAGTGTAGTTTATGAAGCCAGGAGAAGGATTAAATGCTTGTAGTTGCAGTACCTGTTCTTCTGAGTATTTTGAATTTGATGAAAAAAAAGTCTGCTATTCATTTTTGCATGAAATTTATACCGCCACTCATATAAACAGAAGAGAAAATATGGAGCTGAACAGATTTATTGTATGGCTCTTTCCAGTCTAATATAACAAACTGCTTTGTTAGGATTCATGCTGAAAATAATTGAGTCCAGCTACTATTAGGTTTTTATGACCTCTTCCTGAAGATGACCAAATCCAACATTACAAAATACATGAAAGAAGAAAACAAACTAATAATAATAATAATAATAATAATAATAATAATAATAAAAAAAAGAGTAAGGATTTTTTCAAATAAGGGCAACACAAAGCAGCCTGTTCTATTTGAGAATGCTTGGAGTCTTTACCTGAGTATACAGGTCATATATTTATGTTCTGTACATTTGTGAAACAGTCACACTTCCTCAGGACTCAGCTCTTCCCTGTTACTTATTTACAAGTGGTTTTTACTCCCAGACAGAGTGAGCTAACCACAGCTACCAGATAAAAGTGACAGACCGTTCTGCTTCTATTTTGCAGGCATACACAGGGCATGGGATGATGCAAAAACCTTGCAGTGTCTCTGTGCACAGATGTGAACAGAGAACAATCCATCCCTGCCCACTAGGACAATATTGTCAGCGATAATTTATTCTCACAACTATAATTCAGTTGAGTCAGAAGGACTTTTCCCTCTTTAAGGATCTCACAGCATTCTATGATCAGCACCTAACCCATTTTTACAACAGCTATCACACACCTCTTAGGAGACACTAGGAGCTTAAAAGACTTAAAGACTCCGCATAAACCTGCAGTATAACTGAAAAGCCTAGAGAAGGTTGGGTTTTTTGTTGTTTTTTTATTTTGCATGGAATCCTCTGCAGAGAGCCCCAGACCCTCTCTCCCCCAGTGCAAGATGCGTGAGGGGAGGTGGTGGCTGCGGGCGCCTGGCTGAGCCCCGTGAGCTGTGCTCCGTGCTGGCGCACTGGCCGCAGCTCTGCTCCAGGAGCTGTGTGCCTGCATTAGACAGTGCTGTGCCTGAGCTAATAAGCTGTGCTTATTAATGTTAAATTAATGAATCTCAGCCTGCTCTGCTTATTAGGTTGAGCTCCGTGCCACCACGAGGCAGCTCTGCGGCTCCCAGGCCCGAGCTGTCTCACATCTGACCAGGCTGGAGCACAGGGCAGCCAAGCTGGAGTCTGCCCTTACACATCCATGTGGGCACCTCTGCAAAGGGATGCACTGCAGGCAAAAGCCCTCGCCTTGCTTAATATTCTCCTGCACAGAACAGGATAATACATGTTATTTACAAAAGTATAAAATGGATGTGGAAATAATTAAACGGGAAGACGGGGCCAGCCTGATGCAACCATCGCTCTCCCTTACGTGGAAAGCACTGAACCCAGATGCCCAACTGTGGAAGATATTCTTCCAGCAGCAGCATCTGCCTCCTTGGCAGGCACTTCAGGCGAGTTGTCTGGGGAGCTCTGCAGTTGCCTCTTGGTCTGTCACGTGGATCTGTTACTGTGGCCTATCTGGCTGCCTTGTCCAGACTGAAGCCAATTCCTTTCGATTCACCTTTGAATCCAAGACGATCCTTTTTTATTATTTTTTTTTCTCCATTTTTCTTGTATAGTATATAGCACAGCAAGACATTTTTAGACACCATTTGGGCTTTTTGCCCTTTTGGAGACAGACTCATGATTTTTTTCCTGACTGCTTTCCCCCCACCTAATTCATCCCTGTAACTGTTTGTATGCATTTTGGACATAAGCTCCTCATCAAGAGTAGAATTAATTACCCAAGACATACCCACTATCCAATATACTGTCTAACAAAAGTATTAAGTATTGCAAGATTCATAGTTTATCTGTTTTGAAAAAAAACCTTCCCCCCATGCCCGTAGCTCTATGGACAGAGAAAGCACCCAAGCTGAACAACGCAAACACACACACCCCTCAAAGCTTGCAACACAGCAGCTCCATTCTGCAAGGCATTGGCTTTTACAAGCAGCATGCAACTAAACGGACTTATTTCTACCTATTAAAGATTGGAACAAAAAAAAAGCCATGCATAGAAATAAGCCCACAATAGCCTGCACAGCAGGAAGCGATGACAATGTGATGACAAGTCCAGCAGCCATACCCAGAATTCTGAGGGTAAATCAGAAAATAAAGTTAAAGTATGGTAATACTAAATAGGGGATGTCTGCAAACTTCTTTCTTTCTGTCTGTCTTTTTCTTTTTTTTTTTTTTTTTTAAGTTGGTGTAAGAAAGATGTAGCAAACATATGTGATTTTCACTCAGTAAATTATGTGTTATAACAGCAGTTTCAAGCAGGCTTACATACTAAATCTAGGCTCAGAAGAACCCTTTTTTCACATGGCAGAAAAACAGATTATATTAAAAACTGTAGAAGTCTTTTATTTAAAAAGAAAATATGAAAAATGAAACAGATAAAAGTTATGTAAAAAAGGAAAAGCAAGACCATGAATGGAAGAATTATGCAACAAATATTTGTGGAACCTCTGAGAACTTGGGGGAGACTGCAACCCAAAGCATGGATGGGCGTTCAGTTTTTACTTCAAGTAAAATGCCCACATTCAGGCATGTGCAGAGGAAAGTTCTTAACCAAAACCATGAAAAACAGGGAATGCTTCCTAAATTATTTCATGAATTAGGACCTTTCTTTAGAATCAGACAACTCAGGATCTGCTCTTGCTCTTTAGACACAGGACAGCAACAAAGAGAAAAGCTGAGCCTCACTCCTACAAACTTAGGGAGCAGCTACTAGAAATGTGAACAGGATAAGCATCATCTGTCATCGAAGTAAGTGGGTGGTTGGTCAGAGTAGGAAGACACTCAGGCACCCCTGACTAACATTTGAAGTTTTGCATGAAGTCAACTGATCTCTCTCTACAAAAAATACATATGAAGGCATGCTCTGTCTGCACACATGCTTTTCTCTGTTTCAGCTATAGAAAAGTTTCACAAAGGAGCTGGACCAAGGCCAGATCTTGTCCTATTTACTGTAACTTCTTTGGGTTCAGTCTGCAGGAAAAGAGAAGAGTTAAACCTATTTCTCTCTGCTGAAGTACGTAGTGGCCTACCAAACAGTTGCCTTGATAATTAGTGACACAAGACAATGTGCACCAGGCCCAAGTGTGCACAGTATAGGAGTAATAATAGTTACTGAATTAAAGGCAAAAAAGAAATCCAGAATGCACCTTTATGCATTCTCTTTGTGTTCACGTTGTGGGGGGGGGGAAGGTGTCTGTGACAGAGGTTTCTGCAGTCATGCCTTGTCCTTCTTCATGTGAAATAAGAGACTTTGCAAAGTTCACCCATTCCCTGAAGAGTACGTTACAGCTTAGTGGCTTTAAAGAGAAGAATGATGAGGAATTAGAAATGCATTTTCACCTGAGCTTCCTATTTTCATAACCGTATTTAAAAATATAAACCCTGATTTTCATAACAATCAGACAAATAATTATGCTTGGTACTTTTCAATGCTACCAAGCTTCAAAATGTAGTGAACTGGTGTATCAGCAAATAACAGAACGATAAAAATAATTAACATAGTTTTAATTTAAATATTTATGATACGGTTGACTCTGTGTCTGTACAGCCCCATTGTGCTAGGTGCAGTACACAAATACAGAGAGATAGAGCCCCTGTTTCAAAGAGCTCCCATTGTTCATTCCACATTACTCAGTATCAAATGATCTCAAAAAGCTTTTCAAACATTAATTAAATCTCAGAACTTCCTTTTTCAGGTCAATAAGTTTTATTATCCTAGTTGTGTAGATGGAGAAAGTAAGGAATGAAGAGAGTAGGGCACTTGCCCTTGACTACAGAGTGAACACTTCTCACTTCCACTCTCTGCTGTCTCTCAGCTTCCCCCAGCCCCTCAGCATCTTCCAGCGTATGGCCATATGCACATCCACACTCTGGGCGTACGCGTGCATATGGACAGCACATCTCAGGGAAGGCCAGTTATTGCTAAGTGCTCTTCGTTTAATAAGGACCATGTGGGAGCCCTGCTTCTGGTTTGCACTCACACAAGCTTCAGTAAAATATCACTGGCAAAGTTAATTTATGAGATTTTGTAACCTCTTAATATTGCTTGGGGTGAGCGTTCTTTTCAACTCAATTGGTTTTGTTGGTGAAAATTAAAAATGCTCAATTCATTACAAAAAGGGCTTTTTTCCCCCCCTTATTTATTTATTTATTTATTTATTTATTTATTTATTCTATTTTGAGAGATTGAGCTGTAACACATTAATGTCCAGAACCAAGCCATCAATGGGTAAATTGCAGTGCTTTTCTGACTAAAGATGCAGGATTTTGCTCACAATAAGGCTGCAAAACAAATAATAGGCTTGAAGTTTCTTAAGATATTCATTGAAACTTAAGAAAAAAGTCTTTAATGCCAAAGTGTCAGTGTTCTGTGTAAAATAATTAATATAACACAATAGGATCTATTCTACTATCGATTGAAAGGGAATTTATGCAGGTAATTCATTAAGGCTGGTGGGAGTTTGGCATGTAAATCCCCCAGCACTTTGATGGGAAAACAGACCCTGACTGTTTGATTTTCACTTTTTCATAAGCCATAAAACACATGCTTTTCAGTGACAACTATAAAAAAACAACAACAAAAAGCAAATACCTGAGCAACTATGGCAATGGATGCCTCTGCTTTGTGAGACTTCTGAAATGACATCAGAGCAGATAATTTTTCATGCTTTGGAAAAGATGCAACAATCATTTCAATCACTGTACTGGGAGAATCAATACATTTTTTGCTCTCAGAGAATGGTATTTTACATTCTAGCATTTCCAGGCTATCACCTTCATACATCTCTTTTTGTGGTCAAGTGCACGATTAGTGCTTCTAACAGTGTATTGGCCATTCATTTTCTTATGAAGATCTACAAATTCTTGTAAATAAAAGCCAATCGGAAGAAAAATGAAGAGGAAATCTGTGGACTGGAATGTACCCTACTTGTAATGGGAACAAAAAGCTGGCAATGAAATATAAACCTAAATCACTGCAGAATGACCTACTTTAAGGCATTTGCCAAAGAGACAGTGTTTTAGACAGCTCCTCTGAAGTAATGTCTTTATGTCTATGCCATCTACAGATTTATTATTGTTCTTTATAAAAGGAAGAAAGGAAGAAAGGAAGAAAGGAAGAAAGGAAGAAAGGAAGAAAGGAGGAAAGGAGGAAAGGAGGAAAGGAGGAAAGGAGGAAAGGAGGAAAGGAGGAAAGAAAGAAAGAAAGAAAGAAAGAAAGAAAGAAAGAAAGAAAGAAAGAAAGAAAGAAAGAAAGAAAGAAAGAAAGAAAGAAAGAAAGAAAGAAAGAAAGAAAAAGAAAGAAAGAAAGAAGAGGAAAAAAAAAAAAAAGAAAAACCTACAGTGTGTCTGAACAAAACTAAGCTTCGTCTATAGAAAGATTCCAGTATTGTGGGCACCACACCCACACCTACTGATGTGGTCCAAGTTTTTTCTTTAGAGGCACCTAATTAAGAAACCCTGACTCATTTACATGGATACGTTTGATCTAAATTACACTCTAAACCACACCAAATTAGGAGCATCTGTGAATGCGAAGTGTTTGTTCCCAGTGCCTGGTAGAACAGGGCCAGTTCTGGACGGCACATGTTCAAGTGATGAAAAATATTTCAGATGTAACATACTTCTGAGACTTACTTTTCCACTAATAATTCATAATGAGTTAAACCAGTATCTCTGCTCAAACAATTATTTCAGGCTGTGGTTAAAAAAAAAAAAAATAAAAGTCATTTTACTTTTAAGAGGAGGTGGGTAAAAACATTGTTCAGGGGCTGTCCCGAAAAAGGGCCTTCACACAACCATTAGCAGGATTTGAAGCTGTGTATATCAGATACATATTAGTCCTGAAGCCTAAGGTGAGGACAACTCTCTATGACTGATTAATTGCTGCTCACAGACCAGGCATTCTGACATGATATACCTTCTTCTGTTGCAAACCTTCTGTGCCATCTTTCCTGGAGTTCACAAGGTGTCAAACTGATGAGGTGGTACCACAAATGCTGATTAAGATGAACAATCCAAGACAGCAAACCAGATCTGAGAGAGGTGCTTGCTTTTAGATTGCTGTGTAGATCAGCTATGTTTTTTTGCATTCTAGTTGGCCACTCCATCCAAAAGAGCGTCCTACAGCAATATAAGAACTTTTATCCTGTTTTTCCCTCTGGGAAAAAACGAGCAGAGGAGGCTGCAAAAGCCACTGGTTGCTGTTCGCAGTCTAAACTGACTCAAGAAATAGCCTTTATCTTGCTCTTATTTAAGCCATAGGAGCAGCCCAAGCACTAGGGAGTGCAAATCTGAATTCCATGCTGTGTTTGCAATTTCCAGACTGCAAATGCAATTTGGCACAACCGTCATTGGGCCCACAGTTTTTGGCAGCTACCTTTTATTCTTCCCTTCTTTTATGCTTTGTGAATAGTCTAAGTTACATAATACCAGTGACAATTTGTTTATGGCAAGCATTAGAGTCACTGTTTTATGATTACATTCAAACTTGAAGCCACATTTTGACATCTAAGGATCATCTTGCATTCTCATATATTATATACAATGAAGGTTTGTGTTCCAGTAAGGGAGGGTAGGAACTTTATAAATAACATGACTCCTTTTGTCTGAAGAGATTTTAATATATTTGTCTGATCTACTGTTTTTGCAGTAGCTGGAATATAATTTGAATATATTAATATTTTCAGCAACTGTGCTCAGGGAGCCCACTTAATAACTTATGCATGGATATATAGATACACTTCAGACAGAGGTAATGTTTTTAGCCCTTATGTTGGTAATACTTAGACACACACAATGAAAGAGCCTGTTCTTTCCTCCTCTTTGTTGTGGGCATGCATTGTGATGGTATGGAGCCAGTGTTCTTTCTGTTGTCTACACAGCCTGGATTCAATAAGCAGTTATATATGCATATTATGACAATGTGGTCAAGGAAACCAGATTTTTTTACTATACCTTCATGTGTCTGTACAGTATAAAATCTGGTATTTATTTTTCCTGTCCTCATTCAATATGTTAACAAAATTATAATTTGATACAGGTTATGTTCACTTTATAATTAAAATTATAGATTTAGATGAAAATACAGCAAGATGTTGCTGAATGGAAAATATTTATCTTTCTGTACATTATGCATTATGGTGCAATGGAAAATCAGAAATCTGTGCAGTGGCTAGCTCCAGCCAAGCTTATGCCTATTTGCCTCCTCCCCTGGTCCCCAAGATGCCACTAATCACTTCTTCTAAGCTGGGGCTTCTACACCAATCTCAGTCCCATCACTAGATGACATTGCCACATCCCCTCCAGAGCGCTACGGTGGTCTTCAGAAATGCTTCTGCACCACATTCCTGTCACCGTCACAAAGCAGAAGGGGAGTAAGGAGAGGAGAGCTGGGGCAGACCCCACTGGCAGTTTTGCATGGGGCAGGAGTGGGACTGAAGAACTTAGGAGGAAAGGATGGATAAGGAGAGTACCTTATAGAAATGCTTCATTACATTTGTTGGCACAGAAAGGAGAAGAGAGGAACAGGGATGAACCAAGTGGCCAAGGGAGTTTTGTGATCTTCCCTTTCAAATAAGCACAAGTAATATCATTATTATCCATGATCTCACTTGGATTCCCTAGGCATGCAAGGGACCTAAGCTAGACCATCCTAAACTGCAAGTTTCAGATATATTTGTAAGCAACATACTCATATTCCCAGCTACTCAGGATGAGTTTTTTTGCTTGTTTTTAACCTATGCAGCATTTTCACGAGATGTGCTCTAGAATTATATAAGGCAAAGTCATAATATCATTTTAAATTCCACAGAACTATCTTCAAATAAATGGAACTGAGTACATCTTTTAGATTTCTGTCATACTAACCATCACACTCCAAAGAATCAGTATTTTCAAAAACTTAGCAGGTTTTCAAAAAATGTTGTGACCGTGTTCTATCCATTAAGTTCATAACATATCTGCTAATCAGGCACCAAATATCTTTCACCTTGGTGAAAGGGTGTTTTGAGTCTTTTTATTTTTGTCTAAGTTATGATGGAGAGATTTGATGCAGACACTGCTTTTTGAACAAGGTCTAACCCAGTGATGACTTTCCCATGATACAAACATCAACACTGAACGTCTGGTTTTTGAGTCCTGTCAAGTGTGGTCTGGGTTAGGAGTACTAAGTGAATTGTGTGCATCCTCACTGGCTTTTCTAAATTTTGACTTTGGGCAGGATCAGAAAGAAGAAGATAATTGCAAGTCTGACCATTTCAAGTTAACAATGTTTTGTATTAGAGCTTCAAAGATAGAAGAAAAACAATTGAGAGAGGCAGAGCTGTCTACATAGAGAACTAAAGATTTTGGTGAAGTGTAAAGTAGTTAGTTCAACAGTCCTCTGCAAATAGTACGTATGTGAAAAAATGCTTGACTTAAAAATGAACAAATAAGAAAAGCAGAAGCCAGTTTAAAGCTAGAAAATATCACAGAACTTACTGCACTGCAAAGGGTGCATCTTAAAAAGAAACAATATATGGAAAATCCTGCACTCCAGGCAGTTCTTGCATTTAGTGCAGTGGACTATACACGTGCACAAAAAATAAACATCAAGCTAAGGTGAGTGGACAAGACAGACAAAGTGTAAGTAGAAAAGACAATGCTGACATAGTAAATTCATTGCTCAAGGGCTAGTAAAATGTAAATAAGTTTAAAGAAATCAAAGACTCACGGCACATACTCACTACTGCATTTAAGAGATATATTCATCCTACTCGTGTTCAATATCAGTGCTGAAACAATCGTGATGCTGGGAGGCATGTTAAAGCATCTTTCAAATCTGATACAAATGCAGTACATATATGTTGCACTTGTAGCTTGTGGAGAGCTCAGGACTGAACATGAACAACTAGGAATCCTGGTTGAGGTTAGATCCCGTATAAAATCATCTCTATTGGGCAAAGCACTGGGTCGGGAAGACTTTATTTCAAAGAACAAGATGATGATAGTGTGTAAAAAGACTAGGTTTTAGATTAAGGACAATTAATAGACCAGTATTCAGAGGGTTCTGCAGATTTAAAAGGACAGGAGACAAAGCAATTTCTGAAGTTATTGCATATTTAAGACCTCACAGAAAAGGAAACTATCAGTGAAAGTTTGTTCCCTGACTTTTGTGAAATTCTTTGCCACATTCTCCAGTTTCAACAACAAAACACTGGTTGTCTCACAAAACTGAATAATTTTTTTCCTGACACTGGACAAAAACAATGTGCTGTGAGCAAAACACGGCTAAGTTTGGCACAAGAAGCTCTGGACTTTCCAGAAAAGATGGATTTCTGAGCAGGTTGGCTGAAGTTTAGCATCTTCATTCAAAATTCCAACCAGTTGTCATTTCGAAGCTATAAGTCATGTCAGGGCTGAGCTTGTACTGTCAACTGGATTACTGTAGCAGAAAAGTACTATAATTGAAAGCTGCAAGAGGTTGTAGATTGAGCATAGTCAAAAGCAATATTTCCACTCAGTAAAAGTAGATATCATCACAACTGAGACTATTTAATATTATACAAAGTGGAATTTGGATTCCATTCTACTCCTGGTCGGTGGGAGGTTTGTCAGTGACTTCCATAGGAATCAGAATTTCAATCACTGTCAAGAGAGATGCAGCAAAGGGTGTGATTAAGCAAGCAAAGTTAAAATAACTGTTAACTAGAGGCTTCCAAAATAAATTTTCTGAGCACGGACTTATATCTAACTCAGTGTTTTCTTAATGTAGCAACACAAACAGCTCTGCTGGGGAACAAGGCTTATAAAATTGTGCTAGTAGAGTATGGTTAAGGTTTGCAGGCACTCTTCCACCTGAGCTGCTCCTTAGAAAGAAGGGTAGAGATTACTGGAAGTAGTGCATGATGCTGGCTGGCAGAGGCACTTAATTTACTGGGAGGAGACAAGATGCTATCATATTAACTTTCATTGTCCTTTTGTTTTTCTTGCTACTAAATCTGAACCAAGCAATGCAATTTATGTGCATCTGTGAATAAGGCTCCATAGGGTTTCCTCTGTGTTTTCCTCTGCTTTGGGTGTGCTGTAGAAAGGCAGCCTCTTCCACCATCTCACTAAAATGCCTGAGTTACCAGCAGAACTGGTGGCTCTGCTTTGTTTTTGCAGCATATGTTTTGTTTGTCCACTACTGAGCATGGTATGTCAAAGCATCAGTCCCCATCCGAAAAAATGCTGCTAGAATCATTAATCCAACTTTATTAAGAGACTTTTGCTTTATGGAGGAGTATCAAATATTATTAAGACAAAGACAAGAGGATAATAAGGAAATGTGTTTTTTTTTTTCCCTCGCTGACCTAGTTTCTAACCTCATATTAAAATTTTGCATTGATTTTAATTATGCTTAATCTAAAGCTGAGCTCAAAAATTTAGCAGGCTTACACACTGCTTTTTAGTGAATTTTCTCGCCTGTCAGCGTTCCTCAGGCTTTCTTTGCTACAGTTAGAAGTTTATTTCCAGCCCAACGCAAAGTTGACAGAGCTCTCAATCCATGGAGAGCATCCAGCACGATCACTGCACAAGGCGTGAGTTCAAACATTACCTTGCTCAGCTCAGCCTTGTGCACAGCGTTCTTCACAGAACAATCACAGCCCTTTTCTCATCAGCGATAGCCAGAGGCAGTAATAAGGGTGAAGGATATCTATCATGAAAAGTCCAGCGTCAATGTGTTCCCCCAATTTATTTACTGACCTTCAATGCAACAGGCATACTCCTGACCCTCATGAGATGAAGCCTAAGGGGAAATGGCACTGAGCACCAATTCCATATCCTGTTGTTCTGTGGTCTAAATTAAGTGCTAATTAATTACCACTGGCATCTTTGGCATTGCCTGTCAAATTGGATTTAGGATATCCTTTCACTGTTTAAACAAATAGCCCTACATCTAAAGCTAAAATCCCAAGTGCTAGCATTTTCTTTGCTTTAAAATTTTTATTTAAACATTTGGCAAGTATCTCCATAGATTTTGCAGGTAGAATTCAAATAAAAGAAACAGGAATTGATATTGTCAATTTTGATTAATAGTCCTTCATTAATAAACATCCTGTTATTCAGTTTCCACCTGCAGTTGCTGATGTTGCCTGGAATCAATTAACTCATATAATTTGATTTATTTTACAAAGACATTTTTGGATGTGCTGTGCTGATGATAAAGGTTCTATATTTATAATTCTTGATTTAAGGACGATTGTTACTAACTGCTTTTCATTTTTAATGTTAGAAGGAAATGTAGCTTAAGATATTCTTGAATTTTTTTGACAAAGAAGCTATTTAAGAAGTTAAAGCTTTATTCATATCAGACTATCATCTGTTGCCTTCTGAGCTACACAGGCCACAAAAGCATGCAGATCTAGGACCTCTGACAGGTTGGGCTTTACAATAAACTGGTTATGCTGCAGGAAATAATCAGAATTAAAAAAAAAAATAAATACAGAAGTTACATCAGCGACCAAAAATACAGTAAAGGATTCTGTGCATTATATCTCAATCTGAACATACATTATTCTATGTAGTCTCACCCTGCCTTTATCTCTACTATCCAGACACCTCTAAGTGTATCAGCATCTGCCTAACGTCTGCCATGGGTGGTTTTGTTCTCTCCCATTCCTTCCCCTGTACTGACTTGTGCTTGCAGTGGCAGTGCAGCTTTAGTGAGGAGCTTGCTGTTGCTTGAGATATATATGCTTCTACATGGGTGTTAGAGAGGACAGAAATGAATGTCTTGTGAGTGGAGCTGCAGCAAGAGGAGTTTGAGATGCTCCTTATGGAAGTCCATGGCCACCAGCTGACTGCTAGGAAGTGGCTATCCCCAAACAGCAAGTGCCAGGCTTGCACTGTGATAGCATAGGCTAGCCAGATCTCCTCCTCTCTCCAGTCTTGTATTAGTCAGAACAAGCTTGCATTCAGTCACAAAATGTTAAAAACCAAGACAAACTGAGAGGGCAGTGTGCCCTCAGTAAAAGGAGATCTTGACAAGTCACCCATTTGGGTCAGTTCCAAAAGGGAGACATGGAACATTTGCAGAATGAAGGAAGATCATGTGAAAAGACATTGCTTATAAAAGTCAAAATCCATTTATTTGACACAAGATGATTTGGAGGCGCAGGACCCAAGTCTTTGCCCAGATCAGGAGCTGGAATAGGATGCCCAAGACATAGCTTGTATATCATAGTATAAGAACTACTGCACTCTTCACAAGCTTGTTTCCTAAATCAGATCTGAGTTATGGCCCTTTGAGGAAAATGCAGGCACCTTGTCAAGACATGATGTTGATCAGCACATGACATAGTCCTAAGCACATGAGATGGTAGAATCCCTGGCATGAGTTTCTAACTTGTAATGAGCGCATCTGTTAGCATGGCAATGGTGGGCCAGTTTTCTGTTCCCAGAAATGCCTGTGCATTGGCAAGATACAATTATTGATTAGCACACAACTGAAGAACACATCAGACCTGTGGTTCCCACTTCCCCAGGCTCCCTGATGGGGCCTCACAAGGCAGGCAGGACGATGCGTGGTTTCAGGCTCTCTTTGACACAAGGCAGGTACCAAGCCACCCTGTCCTTTTCATGAGGCAACAGCTCGGTTTGGAGGCCATGAGGAGGAAAAGGGAAGGTCCTCCAAAGCGTGTTATGAAACTAGGACCCTACATTCTGCCTGTGTCCCTTTAGACAAATATTCTCAGACACCTAGAGAACAAAGGCTTTCTTCACAATACAGGTGCTCTGCATGATGTGGGCAGAGGTAAGAGCACACGTGCTCCCAGAAAGGATGTCACACAGGTAGCAAAGTTCACTCAATGGTGAAAAACACTTTATTTTAAGCAGTTCTCTCATTAAACTAGAGTAAGCCAGAATAAATGCTTTTCTTCATGTTTTTGGAGTTTATTCTGCCAGCTGTGAACTGATCTTCAGAGCTAACTTATTTTTATTTTGGGCTGGACTCCAGGGCAGTCTGTCCAAGCAGGGCTCATGCTGTAAGGCAAGCAGGAGATCCCCTGAGGAAGCCTACTCTTGCACCAGTTCCCTGTCAGCTGTCCAGATCCCATATATAGCCACTCATTGGTCAGCTCTAAAATTTAGTATGCAAAAGAAGACCGCATCAAGGGCTCATTCTTTTGCCTCAGTGCAACCAAGGAGAAGGGATTTTTCCCAAAGAAATGTAATACAAACCTACAGCTGCAGACTACAGGAAGCCTATGGAGTTTCTGTAGGCCAGAAGCCATTGAGGCTGTGTTCAGTGAAAGAAAGCTCTTAAGTATGTCTGAACCATTTCTGACCCTTCTCATAATGTATCAAACACCGTGACCTGGTTTCTCTATTACCACACTTAGCTATTGTTTCAAATTTAACCTGTGGATAAAAGAGTACCTTGGCGTTTTGCACTGGCAAAAGGAAATAGCTTGAAACTCTATTAGCCCACTGTGATCTCTGCACTGTGTATGTTTCCTGGAGAAGAAATCTCATGTAAAAGGCAGTCACTGTAGTGTTTTAGAAGTCTGCAATAAGCACGAATCTCAGGTTATAGCTACACACACAAGGCTCTCCCCCCCCCAGTACATAACAAGCCATACAAATTTCACAGACAGCAAGCTAGGGATTCAACTGATAATATTTGCTTTTTCTTAGCTTCATCAGCTGGTGAATACCACTATAATACAACTGAGCAAATCATCCATAAAGCCAGGACATAAATAATAATGAAGTTTAGTTTGCATTCATAAAATATCAAGAATCCGAATTTATGGCTAAATTTTAATTTTATCTACATTGCAGTGCAATGAATTGAACAGTTTACATAAGTAGAGCTTATGGCATCAGAGGCTCACTTAACCACCAATTATTTCAGTAAGTCTCTCAAGATGGGTTAAGTAGTACATAGCCCACATGCTCCTCCTCTATACTTTGCTGTCTGTCCTAAGCTGGCAACAGAGTTCCCTTGGGAAATGGACATTTCTGCAAGGACCAGTTATAAAAGGACACCTTTTAAATTGTTGTTTGCATTTTAGGATGACTGTCAGTGGCCAAATTTTGTAGTTCAGTTGTGTTTTTGGTACCAAAAAGCACTTCAGTTCTGAATTAAGAACAATCACTATAGCTAAGCTGACCTAAGTTTGCATTAGAAAATGATGTTGCAGTAATACTCTGCATCTCAGAAGAGTATGTAACAGGACACACGTGGAAAGGAAATACACCCAGAAGAAACCTGGTAGTTTATCTGTGCATCGTTTTGTACTCACGTTTCGCTTTTAACACTGAAAAACCCATCTGCATAAGCCCAGCCAAAATGTGCTTATACACACACAGACATTATCACTTAGTAGGATGGTACGTTTTATTATCAGGTTATTTTCCAGTACATTTGGCACAGTTAAGGTAAGTATATTAACTTTACTTCCAAATAAAGGAAACAAAGTTGTGCTGAATGCCTCAGCCATTTTCAGTGAGTTAAGAACTGACAGGAGGTCCAAGTAATCAACCCTGTCTACTGTGCCGAGCTTTCCCCAGGGACATCTCTTCCGATCATACAAAGCATCTGACTGGCATGGATATAGAATTGCTTTCAATAAAGATTTTATTTCAAGCTTGGATGATTTCTCCCCCAAATGTCTTGTCACTAAAGCAAAGTATGTAATACCTGTTATTTTTTAAAACCTGGGAAGCAGCTTTTGAGACGGAGGAGAGCATAAAACACTGAGTTGAATGTTGTTCGTCGTAAAAGTCAGATTTTTACATGTTCAAATTGATCATGAGCTCTGCAATATCAAAAATCAGACAACTACTACATGAAAACTATCCCATCATAGTGTGGTGATAAGGTCTGTTAAGACAGCGATATCTGAGGTGAGTAAACTCAGTTGACAAGGCAGCTGAGGCATCCTCAGGACAGAGCTCTGAAGATAAAACATATTTGCATATCTCTGACTACATATAGGAAACCAATATTGGATAATTTGAGGATAATTATTGGTAAGGCAAATCAAAGGAATGTGCAGACTTTCACCCCCTGGCGCAAAACAGAGGAATTTGCAGATAAAACCATCTGGCTAGTTGTTGCTAGCACAATTCAGCAAAGATACAAAACCCACAGAATGGGGCAGTCCATTCCTAATCCTGTAGAGAGTTAGTTGTTATATCAAGAAAATGGTTAAGTATGTATTCTTTCCTTTCTGGAGAGTATTCCTCGTAACTACATATCTTTAATCTCTCTTAGCCTTTGTTTAGATCTTTGGTTTTGATCCTTCATGGCAGTGACTTCACCAATTAAATAAAATATTGTGCAGAATGCTGACGGACAAGGTTCTTACAAGAAAACCTACTTTTATCTCTTAGTCACCTGCTGGCTTCAGAGAATTTTATTTCCTACACCTGTCATTCTGGTCCACAGTATTTACCAGATGACTCTTTCTTACTTTCCCGTTTTTTTTCCTCAAAATTAGGGATCAGCCTCATTTTGTTATGTGCTGCCCTTAATCATAGGCAATATTTCTGGTTCATGGAAGAGCAGCAGGCTCTTTGAACCTATTGAAAATTTGCCCTTAAATATAACTTAGAACAGTAAGAGATTACTAAGTTGGAGGGAACCATTCCCATCTCAGCTGGCAAAGGGCAGCTCTGCTCCCAAACATGCTTCATCTTACATTAAGACAGCTCCTTTCCAACTGGGATTTTCTTCCCTAAAGACACCGACTTATCTGTTTATTTATGTGCAGTAAGAACATTAAAATGGTGAGGAATCAGTCACTGTTGAAATGCTTTCTCCTCCTCAGTCATTTCTACAGAGCAGAAATGGATGAAGAACATTTCCTAACACCTAGCTTGTTTGAAGTAATAATCCAGTGTGCTTTCCAAATGTCAAAATTAATAACAATTTTATTTAGGGAGTTTGAAAAATGTAGGTTTAATGAAACTAGAAAGCCAAACTCACCATACAATGACCCTCTCAGTTGTAGGGTTGCCCTGCTCTCAGTCACACGCTTTCCAGCTCACAGTTGCCTTGGCAACAGCCAAAGCATAAATTCTAAATATTCTTGCTTATATATCTGCCATTGACACTTCAGTCCTCCTATCACACACTTCTGCTGTTTCAATACATCATTAATTTCATTACTATTAATAATGAGATCTGTACTTTCTGTTTCCTGGCTTGTAATATTTAAGGACCAACACCATTCTTGATATTAGGAATTCAGATCACTTATTTGGGGGGAAAAAGTCTTGCACACCATAATGCCCTGCAATTTCTTGATATGGTTCCAATATATGTAGCACTCGATTATAGATTGTTTCTAAAATAATCATAAATTGATGGATCATTGCTCCTTTCTTTTGTGCTTTACAAGACATATCTCTGTAATTTCCTTCCATTTTTCATGTTGCAAACGGTGTATCGCTCTCTCTGCTCTTTTATTTTCTGTGCCAAAAAAAGGAACTATTGCCCATTTTTTAAAGTTTTTTTCTTTGTTACAGAATTTCACTTAGCAGCTAAGGTAACTGTTTTAATTGAGTACATTTGCTTTTGTTTTGCTTTGATTTTTTATTTCCATTTTTTTGGGGAGGGGGTGGGTGGATGAAAAAAAATCAGCAGTTGTGAAATCTCATTGGTAAATATTTGTAATTTAAAATGGCAAAAGGTCCCAAAGTCATATTTATTTTCTTCAGTCTGGATTAAATTCCTTCCTTCTTTCCCTCCAGTATCTGTATTTTGCCACAACTCATTTAAATACTCAAACTTTCCTGAAAAGTATTCCTGTTTGCTTGGCTTAGATTTTTTTTTGTTGTTGTTGTTATTATGATCATGAAAAGAAGTGCAATTGCAAGAGACAGAAAACATCATGAATTTTCAAGAGGTTTTATCCACACAATAATTATTTCACTAACTTTAGTTTAGGGGCCTCATATATATGTGGATGTTTTCATGCTTCATATCGCTGCACCAAACCAGACAGCAGGTTTCTTGGCATTGCCAAGGAACATCAAGGTTTATGCCATACTCTCACTTTGTGAGACCTAAGTGATTGTAGACCATGGCTGGCAGCAACATCACTCAAACAGGACTTAGCATGAGGAGGGCATCTCCAGGAAAGGCAAGGGGAATCATTCTGCTTCATAAAGATGGCAAATGAGGGCACAGCAATTGGCCATCCATCTTCTATTTTCTGTGTTCACATCAGAAACAACATCTTGATGGTTGGATTTGATGATCTTGAAGGTCTTTTCCAACATAATTCTGATTCTACGATCTTGCTCTGAATTTTACAGAACAAGAAAATCAGATCCTTCCTTTTCTTTCTCTTCATCAGGCCCTTTATCCCTGACCACTTTTTTTTCTGATTCTGCTCATCTATGGTACTTTTTTTTTTCTTTTTTTTTTTTTTTTTTTGTCTCCTGCTCCCTGCAAAGTGTTTCTCATCCAGCTGTCCATCGTCAATGCCACCTCATTGCAAAGCCATGGCTATTACTAAATTAATCTCTAATAGTATAAAGTGTACAGCTTCTCAGTATGACTTTTCCCTGGTGAACCCCCCATCCCTCTCTATGTCTGTGTCATCTGAAAATACTGTATAAGTTTTCCAACATCTAGCCTATAAAAAGTTCAGCAGAAACAAGTTCTTCTCACAGGGATAACTCAAGCTCCTTATACGTCCTTCTGCATTAGTGGCATTCAGGAAAACATTTTCACTCATTACAAACTTTTTAAATTGTGATAAATATGTGTGACGTCCATCAGAAACCCACGCAGCCGTTTGGCAACAAAACTACTAACTTCTGAGACTTTTTGGACTCCTAAGTGATGATATGTTAATCTTACCACAGAGGAAACATAATTATTTTTTTAAATTTATAATAAAGATGGTGTATTTTAAGAAACTAATAATTGAGCCAATCTGATTAGTGCCATATGGAGAGTGTTTTATGCAATGGACACCACAGTTAAAAGCATGAGGCAGAACTAAGTAATGTTTTCTATTTAAATGTGGAAAAATCCATGAGCATCAGTGTTCAAGGAATGTGGTATATGACAAGATTGGCAGAAATCCACAAGACGACACTTTTTGTTTTGCAGCGTACCAGGAACCTGAACTCACATCTCATGAAGTTTCATTCACTTACAGTTTAACTTACTGTAAGTTCGGCAGTAGGTAGAGCAAAACAGAGATAGCTACGATGATTTTAAAATTGCTGTCTGGATTTTACAAAGGTAAATGAGTGACAAATAGGAAGAGACAAATAAAAGAAGAACTGGGCTTCCAAAGCCCGCTTGGAGTATTTAAGTTAAAGCTACCAGGTTAGGGAAGTAAATTCATTTACACGTTAAAGTTACATTTAGTTCATATTCCTTGTAAAGCTATGTAATTTATTTGTAATATATCTGTATTTACTTTCCAGCCTAGAATATTTTAGATATTCTGGAGGGTGAAAGGAAATAGATTTTTATTTAGTCCACACTCACCGCTGCAGAGATTTATGCAAAACTGCCTACCTAACCTCTGTCCATTAAACCAATATTGTTCTTAGTCCAGGCTTCTCAATCCTTAATGTCATTTCCACAAGAATATTAAGTCTTAATACAGACAAAAGATCAACTTTTAATAATAATGGTCCTCCTCTCATAATTTGTGGGTAATAAAGATATCAAAGGTTATAATCCTTACCATTGTTTTCTAAGCCATCCCATTAAGGTATGTGGTTTCAGTGTCCTTTAAGAAATTTCTTGTCAGGATAAGGCACGCAAAAGTCTTTTCAGTTATATAAATTTCACAATCCATTTGTGAGCATACCAACTTTATTGGATTTAAATTAGCTGAAGGGATGCATTTCATATGAGCTTTATATTAAGGACCCTTTTATGTTTTCCCAACTCTTTCAGCACAGGAGACCATGGTACAAGAAGCAAAGAGATTTTTCCCTGAAGCCACCAAAACTGTTACCATTAACATTGCTTGATTATCTTAACAGAAAGGGCAACCTCTATTTTCAGTATCTAAATGTATGAGCCCAGAAGTTATTCCCTTACAACATACACCTGAAATAATGGGCATTCACGAGAAAGCAGCAGAAAATCGTGCCCTGGTATAAGTGAATCCTAAGTGGGTCTTTAGCTCTCCATTTCACACACATCTTGTGGCTGAATCACCTTTCATTACTTGTCAGATTGGCAGAAGTTGTCACTTCTCTCCCTCTTTTCTTCCTTTTCAATAACTCAACCAAATAAACACCCCCAGTAGGAGAGTGAGCGAGAAAGGAAAGTGCCTCTGTATACTTTGAATGCAACAGCGACTCCTTTGACATCCCTGTTTTTTAACCAATTATTTCCTTTCGTCAACAGGATAGCAGCCAAGGAATCCGTGAATCTTATGTCAACACAAAGCTTAGGAATTGTGTTTGGACCAACACTCCTTAGACCTGAAAAGGAGACAGGGAACATGGCAGTCCACATGCTGTACCAAAATCAGATAGTTGAACTTATGCTGAGTGAGTACAGCAAGATCTTCGGCTCTGAGGAAGACTGACAGACAGGGCCTGTTATTGAAAACGTTCACATCTGTCTTGATGTCTAATATTTTTACATTTCTGTAAACATATTTCTGAAATATTTCTTTTTCTTTCAAGTGACAGATGCCTCGTTTTGTGAAAACTTAATGATGATTTTGTGTTTAATTTTCAAACATTGGAATAAAAAATATTGTCAACATTTGCCTATATGTATTCCGCATTAACCCTTTGAGAGTTTCATTATGCTAGCACTCCAAGTGTCAGTTTTTTGCAAGCTGAGCATACAGCATATGGCCAAGGACCATAGAAAATGCTGTTTACCAACATATGCAATGGCACAGAAAGACAAAGAATAATTGAGGAGATTGATGGGAAATGGAATAAATATGTATATCAAACACAACAAATTAAAACGGATACAGCATAGCTTATAGGGAATTTGAGTATAATTTACCTTTCCCTTTGATATGGATTGAAAGTTAAATACACGATGAATTATCAAGTCCCCTACATCACAAACTGAAGAAAGGATTCAATCTATTACATTTAAACAAATTTAAACTGAAAAAAGAAAAAGCCAACAAAACACAGTCTCATTATTTGCATTACAGTGCCTCAAAAAATACAACTGAAATTGGAACTTTGGCGTTTTTACTTCAGTGCAGTACATGAAATGAAGACATTGCATGACTGCTCATTTTAATGTAACATCCATTTTGATTCTTCATCACACTGTACATCTGCCCGCTTTCCCCAGCTATCTCATGTTCTGTAGCATTTGTATTGTGCTCCTGAGGATGCTTTATTGGTGAACTACATTAAATTCATCTAGAAAGACCTTTAAAAAAAAGCCTTTTCATATGCCCTTAGGATTACTTGGCTAGACTTGAATCAATTTATGCATTTGATGGTTAGTTTCAGTTGTCATGGATAAACAAAAGGGTAACTGTCTAGAATATATCAAATATTGTTTCATTTTGAAATGTATGTTTCCAGCTATACACATCTCCTACCCTGTTTTGTAAAAGTATTCTGCTGATAAAATGTAGACTTATGTTTGACAGCTTTTTAATCAAGTTCAAAGAGAATAAATAAAACTAATCCAGTGTGGTAAAGAGTCTGTCTGGTTATCGATTTGTTCACAAAATGAAAAATAAACCATGTAAATAAGATGTGTGAAACACAGATCTAGAAGCAAATATTTAAAGCAATTAAAGACCCCAAAACATAGGATTAATGCGTAGGTCTGCTGTGCACAAGAGATATGTCTTCAATATCACCTCGGCAGATCACGGATTTCTCTAGTTTTTACTTAGCATCATTCTAGAAAATACTGTGTTATACTGGAAAGATTGTTCCTCAGAACAGTCATTTGTGGTAAAGATATCTATATAATGAGGGCTGATCGTTAACCAAGACCGGGCTCTTTTGTCAGGTAGTAACACGGGCAGAAAATAACACCAAGAAAACATAAAAAGTGTGTGAACCCACTGGCCCCAAGACATTTTCCCATGGTCCACAGTCAAGCAAAGCTGAGAGGTAATGATCAGCAATTAAAATGAAAAATATAAAACCAAGACCGTGTCCCAATATATCACAAGTATTCCACATAAACATTTCCGAAGGAAACTCTAACGTTCAGAAGAACCCAAATTCACTTTACTTTCAAGAAAATATTTTTCATGTTAACGTCAAGCCTGGAGTACTTAAACAGTAATGCTTTTCAGCATTGTCATCTTTAGACTCTTTTAATAGCAACAAGCCAGGCGCTGTTTATAGCCTGTGGAAATGACTGAAAGAAAGATAGTCAGAAGTTCAGTCTATGCCTTAATAAAGACCATTCACATTATGGCCCCACGGGTGCTCACAATCATGCTATTGAGGTAATTTCTGCTATTACTGGAAATGAAAAGTTCACTTGTTACTCGGATCCTGTTGCACTCAGAAGAAAAGATTCTTAATTAATTAATTAATCTTCTTTTAAGCTTTCTTTGGAGCACGTAGACTCCTCTTTTCCTGTTTTTATAAGCAAGAAATGGCTTGTGAGATGAACCCGCATCTTTTTATGAGATCAACTGGTTTGGTTGAGCTTTAAAAAAATAAAATACAAGCGAACTTTAGGGCACACAATCCATTTTTCTGTTTTGAAGGGTATCTATGCGAATTATTCACAAATGTGGTGACTTCCCTGTTAAATGCTTCATTAAATCTAGAAGTTTGATCTGTGGGTAGCCTATTCTGAAAGGACACAAGTGGGGCTCATCAGAGGAGCCTGTACATCCAGTGTGTATAGCAGACATCTGTGCTTCCTCATCCAGACAACAGAAAGAAGCAAGCAGGGCCTGCCACCGAGCTGCTCAAGTCCCCCAGATCTGAGTCTTCTCCCTGGTTCCTTTAATGCCTACATGAACACTGGTGGAAAATCACTGCCTCGGCTGTTAGTATAAGTCAAAGATCTAGGCGCATGGCTCTGACCATCAGCCCTTCAGGCCAGAAAGTGGCTGGACACATCCATTTTCGAATCCTAAACATGTCTAAGTCTGGCCTCTATCCAGTATGAGCAACTCACAGGGCGCATATCACCACTGCATTGCTCCTACAGCTGTTTATTATGGTAATATTCACTACAGTTGGGTAAAAGTTTTGCTCCAGATCTTTCGTGTGTCAGAATTAGACTTGCAGAAGACTTTTCTTCAGGATTAATTTGGCAAAAATAACAATTTAAGCAAGAAGCTATCACTACTATTAGCAAATCAGAAAAAATGAAAGCTGAGAATGCAGCAGTGTAATTTGTCCAAGAATCCCCATGTTTAACTGCTCCATATAACAAGTAGCTCTTAGTCAAAGTGGTGTGAAAAAAAAACAGCTGTCCTAATAACTTGGATTTATACAGTAAAAGACAACATCGGGAAGAGTATGTATTTGTATATCCACAGACATTAAGTGAGATTAACGTGCATTTTAATTGATAGCTCTTCACTTCTCTGCTAGGCCAATCACAGTGCAGGTCTGTTTTCGTAAACACCCCATGTTGCAGCAGAGTCAAACCCTTCCATTCAGATCAAAATGCTCAAGAAGCTTGAGTAGGCAGTACATAGACCATAGGTAGAGTTTGGGAGAAAACCTGAAAGAGAGAAGCTGGGACCACAATCACTACTGTAGTCTGGCATAGATTTTACATGGTCAATTCTCAACAGAGGCTGAAATACAAGCCCCAGGGAGTGCACATCATATTATTATTGCACAGCAGGTTCCCTTGAGTTGCATTCCTTTTTCAGGAGGGGAACATGGAGTATCAGGAAGCTGAATACAATCATAGATGGAGGTCTTGATCACAAGCTCTGATTTTTGCAAGACTTACATAAGGGCCCCAGAGCAATGCTTGTTTTGCAGAACAGAGGGACGTTCTCTAGCACTCATTTTGGATGACAGCAAAAACTTCCCCTGAAGAGCAAGGAGTACAACACGTAAGAAGCAGCTTCAGCAAGTGGTCTGCTGAAGACAGGACTTACTCAAATCCTTCAATATTCAAGAACTGGAGCCCTTCGTAGCCAATAGGGTTGTAGTCATGGAAATGCTAAGTCATGGCCTGAACCAGTGATTGAGCACCTGGTGGGAAGTTAGGGCCAGCCCAGGGGAGCTCAGGTGCAAGCAATGTACCTGAGTGACCAGAAGGGCTGGAGACAGGGTCCACCCCTTCCCAGACCTCATTTAAGGGCTGGCAGCGGAAGTAAGAGGATCTCTTACTGGAGATCCCTGTCTTCCTGAGGCCTTCCAAAGGTAAGCACCTCTTTTCCTTCATTTTTATGTCTGTAGTTGCTGTATTTAGGCTTGTTCTCATTTGCTGTAATTGAAGACTTTGCCATCTCGATATTATCACAGTAATTTCCATCCCATTATAACATTTACAAGAGTTTATGAAGGGAATGCTTACAGGGTGGTGCTGAAGCTGTGATTGCTTTCTTGTGCTAATTCACCACAAGGCATTACAATGAAAGAATATATGATATGATTGTTGTACAAATATATTGCATGTAACTTTTGAACTAGGCAATTGCATAAATCCAAGGGTATCTGAAATCATACAAGAACCATCTCCTTGTTTTTTTTTTCTTATCCTTACAAAGGACAAGGATCCTTGTAAGACCTAATAGAGAATTAAGGGAAGCCACCATCCCACTGCAATGCCTGGCCTGGCCGTCCTCCTCTAAAAAGCTACATGCACACTGTGAAACCTGAGGCGATAGCTTGCACCTTCAGTAGAAGCTGACAGCTTTCTTTAATAAGTTCAAGAGAGATCATAAAACACTTCAAGTTCAGAATGTATGCCAATTAATTACCCACAACAAACTACCATTTTAGAGCACATTTCAGTTAATAAAAGGCAGACCCATAAATTTCACATGGTTTTCCTTTGTTCTCTCATTGTGTCAAAACACAATGCCTGTGCTCAGCTTCTGTTCATAAGTTTCATAGCCACTCCTTTTATCTCCTGGATCTGACTATCTCCCCAGCAATAACTTCTACACTTGCTCAAAGCTGAGAAGCCTGGAACCTTTTTGTGTATTTTCTGATTCTCCAGCATTTTTGGGTAGCTGGAGATGTGCCCTCCCTCTGCTCTGGAGTGACCATATTGAAAGCAGCTCCACCAGTCCATTACTCAGCCTCAGCCTGTCCATTGCAGTGATGCAAGGAGTCCAATCGTTATGTCTTGCTTTCCCACAGGGGATGTTTCTTTGCAACCTTAGGCAGCAAATGGATTTGAGTATGTAAATAGATAAATATCCTCTGTACGTTTCTGTCCTTATGTAGTTTCTGTCACTTAGTATCCATTTTTAATCCTTCTAGACTCTTTGTCTTAATGGTATCTGATGAATTTCCCAGGTTAATTATGCACCGTGTAAGAAAATATTTTACTTGTATCACTTTTAAATTCATTAGCTTTTAGCATTATTGTATGGCACTCCACTTGCTCTTGATTTATGGGAAAGGCTAAATAGGATCGCCTGACTGACCTCTTCTGGCAATTCACTATCCTATATACCACTAACATATCACCTCTCATTTGTCTCTTAATCAATTTAAGCTTCCCTCGCATGGAAGATCTGCCACACCTCTTGTGTTGTCTTTCACTGGATGCTCTGTACATCTACTCTGCCCTTTTGAAAGAAAAATAATAGAATCTTAAGTATTCAAGGTGAAAGAATCCTTAATATTTTCATTATTGATCTCTTTTCACCCTGTGAAAGAATCAAGCTTCTTGTTTGCATTTGACTTCTTTTCTGCACTGAAGAACTGAATTGCCTTTAGCACTGCTCATGGGTCAGGTTCACAAGGGAGTTTTGGGACCTGCGTTGTACTTCTGGTCCACTGATGCACTATTTCAGTGCTACTGGTTCTGTGGCTCTCTCTACTGAGCCATGCTTTGAATTCCTATTGATAGCATTACTCTGGTTGCCCACAGCCCTGGCAAACAGCAAGAGGAGGGAGGGCAGGACAGGGGGGGTTCCCAGTATGAGATCTCCTACACCTTCCCCAACCCCCAGGCAGCTGAGGGAGGCCATAGTCTTTCCAAAGAAATCATAGCATGCTTGTATGTCTAAATCTAGCAATGATGAGTTTGTCACGTGCTCTGCATCCAGTACACCCAAGGGATGCACCTGGCCAAGCAACCCATCTCTACATGTGTGCACCATCACTATCCTCCTATAGGAGCTACTCTATTGAGCTGATGTCTAATGGCAGTTTCCTGTCAGTCCAGGTGATAACAGCTTATCTTCTAATAATCTAAACCCTTTTGTCACCCAGGACATACAGTGCTGCAAGAATATAGAGCTGAAAACTGCCTGGCTCCATGAGACACCTGGGTTCAGAAACTGATGCTGTAATATTGTTAGTTCCAAGTTTCCCAAGTATTGTTTATAGGAAAACAAACCAAATTTCCTTTTCTCCTTACAGCATGCCTCACCTTGAACGTGAATACTGAAAGATAAGGCAGCCACCTTTAACAAGCATGCTCTGAGATAGAAAATACAAGAACCTTTCAAGGACTGAGGTACTGTACTTTCTCACACCATATCATTTTAAAGTGTAGATAGCCAAGAACACTGTGACTGTGTAAGACATACTGGTAATGCTTTCTCTCTAATGCTGCAGTTTTAGAGAATATTATGCATATTGCAGATGTAGTTTTCTTGCACTAGATTGAAAAAAAAGAAATCCTATTAAAAATGTAAAAGGATTTCAGGGTTCTGTGCGTACTCAGAACAGAAAGACATCACAACAATAAACATGCCATCTGAACAGTGTGGAAGGACCTCTGTCCCATGGGCATAATAGATGTTTTATTAATTACTTGCTTTTATACATTTTTCTCATTTCCCAAAATAAGGAGGCAAAAAGAGAAAGGGTTTTGAAATCAAAACATTTCCCTGACTGGGCAGCTCAGCACTTTCCATGAACCACAAGATGTTGAACTGAGACCTACTGAGTTTTCTGGGTGAGAATTCTCCTGCCTTATGTGCTTTCTCATCTTCAGGAACCCTTCAGCACAGGGACAAAGACTCACCCATTTTTGAGAGCCTGTCTGGGAGTGCATTAGCTCCAGATAATACATCAACTATTGGGACTTTGGCTTGGGTAGAATAAGCACAAGCATTAATGGAATTGATGCTATGAGTTACTCATTCTGTGCGATTGCTGGATAGGGCATGGAAAAAAAAACAAGAGGGAAGACAGAGAGCATTTCCTTCACTATCTGGAACAGAGCAGGGGCTGACATAGCAAACTCTTTTACTTTTCCAAATCTGTTTCTTCTGTCAAGTAGAAGAACAGATACTAGGAGCGAGGAGGGTATTCCTGTATTTCAGAGAATATGTATCTCTTTGGAAATGCTTTCCCTAGAGCATAGGCTCTCAGATTCTCAAACAGTATCCCAAATGCCCAGGTTGGATGGAGCTCTGAACAGCCAGATTTAGGAGTTGGTAACCCTGCCCATGTCAGGGGATTGGAACTGGATGATCCCTAAGGTTGCTCCAGCCTAAGCCATGAGTTCATGGTTCTTAATGAAGCTAGGCAGATATGTAGCGGAGAGGTGGGAGGGGATGTTACTGGCATGGGATGTGTTAGAGCAGAAAGAACATAAATTAAAACTTCTTTTCCATTTTCTGCCTATACACATATGATCTGCATTGTTAGTGAGCTTTTGTTTGTTTTGTTCTATTTTTTAATAGTTATCTTGTAAAAACAGGGCCTTTTTGGTGCTGCTGGAGGAATCTGTGGTCTAGTTAAATGCAAATAAAGACGAAAGCTCCATCTCGGAAGCAATGCCATTTTCCCCTCAGATCATCAGCACACACTGATGGAAAATCTTGCTCTGTAACAAGAAGTGCAGAGAGGTGAGCCTTGATCTCTGCAGCTTCAGGGGCCTTAGGCCAAGCCAGGAAAGTGCAACACCTTCTGCTCAGGCAGCCCTGCAGTCACTGGCATTGCAAGAAACTGTGTAAAGTCTTCCTGGGATGCAGAAATTTCTACTGAATCACATAAGACTTTAATTGCTTCAGAGCCAAATAGCTTCTACACAGCCAACCCTGAGATCTCACATTGTGGATGAAATCTTTTTTTAATCCCTTCTTATCTGTACAGTTGGGGATTCATTCATAAAAGGCTTTGAGTGTTTGACCCCAGACGAGCCCCAGTGCAGAGGGAATCTCTCACTCCACTATCAGGTTGGGATGTCTTTTTCTATCATAATTTAAGTGCACTTTGCACTGCTCCCAGGGTCACAAGTTGCTGTGCTCCCTGCCTTTCCTACGGCCACTCTCCTGTGGAAGCTACCAGGAGAACTCGCTAGATAGGAAGGAAAGAGCTAACTAATTAAGAAGCAAGTGTGCATCTGTCTCAGGCCACTTGCCAAGCATAATGTAGTGGGGGGAAAATCTGCTGCTGTTAGAAACTGCTCCTGTTGAACTTGCATACTCTGGTAGCACGGGTGACAGACGCCGCACAGTCAGGTCTTGGGACTTTCTGTGCCCACCTAATGACGAGGACGTTGTGGGGTTTGTCAGAACATAAACATGCCAGAGAATCCTGAGGCTTAGATAGCTGTGAACAGGTCTCTGATTTGCTTAAAATGCCTCACTGTCAGAATATAGTCGCATGTAGAAAATAATAGACTTGTCCAATAATTAGCTCCAGAAGCTCACCTCCAGATTGTGTCAAAAAGAGCTTGAAGTGGTCTGCATCATTTAGTGGTGAAGCAAGCAAGGGAGGATAGGGCGCTGTCAAAATGGATAGCCACTCTGACAGGAAGAAGCTGGATGTTTGGCATGTTCCAGATTTATTTAGTGCCCCCTGAAGAGGTGATAGAAAGAAATCTCCCTAAAACATCTAACTGGTCAAGGGTTTGATGCTAAAGCTTGAAACTCATAGCTTGGCATTAACATACCTCCTCTATGGGCATCAAAAAGCTATGTGTTACTATTTGTGGTATTGCATCTGTTTCCAAATTTATTAATTTCTTCTGAAGTTATGATCATGGGAGGAGTAAGAAAGGGAGTTAGCCAGCAGCTCTGTGTGGTTAATTGGCCTTTCATTGAGCTGTGGGTTGAACAAACCAGAGCACCCTCAGCACCATCCTATCACCAGGGATGAAGAAATTGAGAGCACTGTCCATGCTTCAATGAGGACAATGATTTTGCTAATGCATCATTTTGCAATTTCAGTCCATTTTCTAGGGTAAGAGCTGTGACAGTGGTATTGGTCAGTGGAAAAGTCAGTAAGGAGCTGAGGTTGATTTCACCATATTTGCGGTTATAGGGATGGCATAAAACCAAGATGACTTACTCCTGTCCTGTATAGAAATCACATTAGTAACTTAAAAGATAGAGAATCCAGTCATGGTACTTTCTCCTATAAGTTCACAGCTGGCTAAGTGACTCCCTTGGACGGGTGACCAACATGTAACTGTGCTGGGTGAGTACGAGCCCAGAACAAGGTCCATCAAAGCAGACATCAAAATCTTTTAAACCTTTCTTTTTTTTTTTTTTTTCTTCTGTTCCCACCAATGCATCATCCATACCTACAAATGTTTGAAGCTCTGTTTCATGTGAAACGTCCAAGCTTGCATGGGAACATCTTTGCTTAACATCCACCATGCTGATGACAGTAACTTAATTACCGTGCATACAGTACCAGTGACAGTAAATATTAGTGCTGTGTGCTGCAGTACAAATACCCTGTGATGAAAAATTCAAACAGTATCGAGTTTTTCATTAGTGCAGTAATGGCTTTCTCACACATTTAGCTCATTTTTAACTCAACCTGCTATGGGAAGGAAATGACATACTTTTTGTTGAATAAGACAGCGCAGAGATTATATGAAGGCACTTTTTTATGGGTAAAGAAACGTATGCTACATTAATCTATTTTTATGCTTTGCACTACATGCTGATGAGTCATTTGAATGCCAAGTTTCATTAGTAAATTGGGAATGATATAAGCGGCCCAATGATAAAATAAAATACATGTATTTCTTTTAAGAACACAGCATTTCAGTACTGCTGCAGAATGTCTTAGAACACCAACCAGTATCATCAGACAGAAGGATAAAATCTGAGGTCCCTGTTTATAAAGGGAATGTTGTGTCCATAAAAAGTACATTAGTAATACAATCTGTCCAATATTGTACTGTTCTATCATTTCTCTACGGATCATATTAGTCAGTGTCCTGTTAACATCTATTTTATCATACTGTCATAATACTATATTGAAATGAGATCTGGCACTTTTGGGGTCCTGTGCAAGATGAAAAAAAATGGGTCTCCAGCAGTCTTCCTCTTAGATATAATTGAAAAAGAGGCAAGCATGAGGGCATGCTGTGACTCACGCTGCCAGAGAGTGATCCGGAATCATTCAGATGATGAGTACACAGAGAATGCTGTGCACAGAAAGATGGCAATTTGCTGTACTAATGTTTTGAAAATGAAAATTTCTAGCTGTTTTGCAGAGGAGCGTGGTAGGAATGGTAGAAGGAAAAAAAAGTGATGATGATAATAACAAAAAAATTGTATCTTTTATAGTTAAGCCAGATGATTTCTGCTACTTTCACTACAAGAACGGTGTTTTCATGAGAAGGGTGTAAAATACAAATGAATGTTACTTTATTGACCCAAATAAGTATAAAACAAAAGAAATGTAAGAAAGTGAGAAAATAATAATAATATATAGTGTAATATATTATAATAATTTTATATATATCTATAATTATTATCTTCCTCTCCTTGAGGATTAGTTAATACAGAGAGGTCCAGGGCTACCAGCCTCCTTAAAACAGACCTCACTCCTGTCAGTGTGTCCACAGCCACAAGGATGGACACCTATGTACTCTCAGTACTTCCAGCCTGTAAGGCTGTTTTTGCCATCAAGCACCATTTCCAACAGCCAACCCAACAAACCCTAGCAAGATTAAACACAATATGCCTCATTCTTCCCAAATAGATTATGAATAACGGTATCAACATCCTACTCCTTTGTTGCTTCCACTGAGCTCTGATGATAACAAAGAAATCAAATGAGCAATTCCAAAGATCAATACTGTCAATATTAGTGCATACTTTTTAAAAGGTTTATCTTCTTGTTTTGACTAAGTTTCTTCTTGAGATCTTCATTTTCAACTCAGTGAAGTCCTTTTCTTCAGGATTTTGTTGTTAAAGGTCTCCGAACTCAGGCTACTGTCCTGTTCCCAAGAGAACAACCTCAACACCCCATCTGAGATGTTCAAAAAAGAACAAAAGAAAAGGAACCAGAGAAAAAGTCAAATTTGCCTTAAATCTACACTCAATCAGGGGTGCAGCTGGGGACCCATGGGGAATGCAGAGCCATAGGATTGTTTTTTTCAGTCTTACGATGGGCCAGAAAAACCTGTATCCCATATCCCACATTTTTGCCCTCCATTTTCCAGCTTAAATTCATCTTAGAGCATGGTAAGGACTGAGTTGGTGACTAAGTTTGCTGGTGACGTGTTTTAAATGGCATTTTTTGTTCTCATTAATGCCTCTGTTTTTAATGTTGTTGTTTACATTTTTATAAGTCTCTGTGCCCTCACGGAGTCAAAGTGTAATCTTTCCAACAGAAAAGAGGAGAATCCTTTCCTTTGGAGAAACTGCAGGAACATTTGGGCTGTGGGTGACCCAGAAAGACTGCTCCTGGGAAAACACTGCTAAGTGCCACGATGGGCAGTTTAATACATGTGCAAGTCCAGGTGAATGGGGAATCATGAAGAATTCTCTCTTGAGCTGAAATTGGGACCATTTTTAAAGCTTTCAGTTTTGAGGTCACAGTCACCAGGACTGGAAACTCAAAAATGACTTCAAAAAGGCAAATGCTAACTGGATTTCACACTAGATTTCATTTTACTTGGCATTACAGAAAGAATGCAGGTATTAAATAGACTGTTTCCTGTATACAATAAGGTTAATTAGTAGCAAGGGATGGAAATCAGTGTAGACATAACTCTTTTAGACAGGTATCAAAAATAATCCCCTGATCCCCACAGACCCCAGCTGCACTGAAAGAAGAACAATATAAAAGATTCTTTAAAAGAAATTTTTCAAACATTCTCCAGGTGTCCCAGCTATATTTAAATGGGCCTGTGGCCCCATGTGTACTCCAACCCTTTCTGCTCTGCAGTTCCCTTGCTCCAACTAAAATGAGCAGAGTACTCACACAGAATTTTGAGGTGCAACATAAAGGATTTCTGTACAAAGAGAGCGGGATTGCAAACTGAGACAGACAGGAGAACAAAAAGAAGAATATATTCTGGACTGAATGGGACTTCCCTAAGCTCCTTATCAATAAGGTTAATAAGGGTCCATGCAATTTACTGATCACTACGATGCAACAACCAGGCTAAAGCTATAAAGAAGCCACATAGATACCGGTTCCCAGTGCTTCTCATGGCCCACCACATTAAAGTCCCTTTACCCTTCCCCTGTCACCCCATTCAAGAGAATAAACTCCAGTCTGTGTGATTGGCCTCACTAAAATCCCTGGTCTGCTATTGCGCTTCTACCTGCCCTAGTTAAGCAGATTAATCGCTATTTCCTAGAATTTGATCCTCCAGTCCCTTTGTAACTGAAGCAGTAATGCTCAGATATTTCTAAAAATGTATTTCTGAAAAATACATTTCCTTTTTTCTCCGGTTTAATTTCGTTATCCTCAATCATATGCATGATATAAAAAAAAATCCAAACTTCTATCTCCTCTATAAAATACATGTCATATCAAAAAGGTGACAAGAGGGGGAAAAGTAATTAGTGAGTTCACAGAGTTCAGTAGAAAAGTTAAAATAGAGTAACACATTACTTTTTATGTTAAGATTTCACAAGACAAATCTTGCCTGTGTTTTAATTGCATGTGACCCTGGCAGTCCCACTCTGAAATGAAGTGCCGTAAAATTAAAGATGACAGACGCTCAAAACAAGTCTTGTGATCTTGATTAAACTACAAAGACCACACTTTCTCTCTGCTGCAACTCAGATATGATGGGCTGTTTTATTTGGGGAATTGCTTCATTAATGCTTTCTTTGACTAGACATGTTTATTATAAAAAAATACTGAATATGGAGATATCTTGCATAGCTAAATAAATTCTAAAAGACAAGTAAAAAAAAAAAAAAAAAATAGGAATCTTTAAATAACCTCAAGACCTAAATGCATCTTTTAAAGATCATGGGCATCTGTAGAAGGAGGTATCAAACGCGTCTGCATTTTACAGTACCTAGTGTTTAAAGTCCAAGGTTTTATTCCCTATTATATCCATAGGAACCAATCTCATTTTTCTGACAGCATTATTCAATAACTACTTCAAGTTAAGTTTTCACAAGGTAGTAAAAAAAGTATGGGGAAAAAAATATAAGCAAATTAAAGGTGGGGATTGAAAAAAAAGAATCTCCTTCACCACTGATAATAATCATCTGCAGCTGGTTATATCTAGACATCCATATCCATGAGACCACATGAATTAAACATTTCCCAACCTGTTCTATTTATCTAAACATTGAAATCAAAGACCCTTCAGGACCATAAGTGTTGCTTTGAAAGTAGCTTTAAATCGTAACATATACACCTGCAATGCCTAAAAACTCCTCACTTTCCAGACCAAATTATCAACAAGGCTTGACTTTCTTTAGTGATTTTCAGTTCAAAGAATCCAGACAATCTATTTGTTAATCAAGAGACTCAGTGGATCAATGTTCCATCAATGGAAGCAGCTGGTAACCCACCACTGCTTCCACTACTACTACCATTGTGCCAGGGGTGCTAGGACCATGCTCCTTTCATAGGAACAGGAAACAAATTCTATTAATTCCAGTGTACACATGGTAATGGGTTTCCCAAGGAGGTTGTGAATGCCCCATCCCTGGAGGCATTCAAGGCCAGGCTGGATGTGGCTCTGGGCAGCCTGGTCTGGTGGTTGGCGACCTTGAACATAGCAGGAGGTTGAAACAAGATGATCATCCTGGTCCTTCTCAACCTCAACCCAGGACACTCTATGATGTAGGTTGTTTGTAACCAAGGCCATAGTTCAGCATATTTTCAGTCATGTGTTTGATTTTCAATTTGAAACTAATCTCAGAGATTTCAATGGGATTTCCCAGTTGATTAGTTAACATGC
>NC_064440.1:3679972-3714972 GCF_023343835.1 Lagopus muta | reverse complement strand
TTAGCCAGTTGCTGAATTGAAGCTATGAAGCTACAGTGAATTTGGAGGGGTAGAGGGGGTAAAATAGCCGCACAATGGGTCAGCATTTGTCTAAAGGCTCATCTCCACAGGAGCTTCCTTCCAAAATAAGAGAGTCTGTGTGGGAGTTAATCAAGAAGATAGTAGTTTTCCTTTCCATTCAGCCCGTGCTTCTGTCCAAATACAACGGTCCCAATGTCTGCAGCAAAATCTCACCGGCTGCCTGAATACACATATTTTTTTCCTTTTCCTGAAAAACTCTGCATTAGCACACAGTCTTTCTATTGGGCAACATCATTTCAGCCTGGGCACATTCTGGTCTGTGGCAGCACCAAATGTCTAAGGAATTTGGATCAGCCACTTTTGAACAAAATGAATAGCACCTGCAATCTGAAAAAGGGTCACAGAACACAAACCCACAGCTTAAGCCCACCTTTTCCAGTCAGGGACCCATGCATGCTGGAAAACCCATTTCATATTGCCATCAAAATGTCTGCCATCACAATGGGTATGGAGTGGTCCTGATGGCGTTAGGTACTGCCACAAAGGAGGAGCTATGCAGCAGACACCTGGCTATCACTCAGCTGTGTTCTGACTGAAAATCCCCAATCTCTTCAAATTCTTTTCACCAGCTCCCATCCAATCTGAATGCAACTACAGGATTAAATTAGACCACTACTAAGTGTGCTAGGGGAGAAGTAGCTGCCATTGATTATTTCAACTAAAAGAAATATGATTAATTTACACTCATGTGATTCAATGGCATGGATAAAACAAGCCACTGAAAGAGGGAGGGAGGAAAAAGGAAAGAGAGGGAGAAAGGCAGGTTTAGCTGATAAAGATTCTCTTAAACACAACCTCTTAGCCATAATAATGTTAA
This sequence comes from Lagopus muta, assembly GCF_023343835.1. Lineage (NCBI taxonomy): Eukaryota > Metazoa > Chordata > Aves > Galliformes > Phasianidae > Lagopus > Lagopus muta. Next base: position 3,714,074 of record NC_064440.1, on the reverse strand, counting down.
CAATACCAACAAGTGTGCTAGCTCTAGCCAGTGAGGTACGCCTGTTGACTCAGAGTTGAAGGTTAGCAAGAAGGAATGGAGTGTGCATAACTCAGATGTCAATGGCAATTCTGAAGTACTGGGGGAGTAATTAAATCTCCCTATTAGGAGTACGCATCCTATTGAAAATTTCAGAATCCTTTACAGGCAAGCAAAGGCACTAACAATCTCTGAATTAAAGGTTACATACAACCTAACTGCAGGTTTTCGACAAATTACTGCAAGAAAAGACAAGAAGCAGAGTATAGAACTTGAACAAATGAGGAAGTGGATACTCATTCAGCCCACTGTTTAAGTTGGAGTCATTATAAAAAGCAGAGTCCTTCCAGCACTCCAAGTTAGCTCCAGAAATCAAATCAATACCCTCCACTAACAACTATGCTAGATATATCTTAACATAAATAAAATTTATGCATTCCTATTTTAATGTTAACAGCTAAAGATTTGACAAATCCTAAATAAGGGATATTGACAATGTTAATACAATCTACCACTGATACTAATATATTTTTTAAAAATAGAAAAGGTATTGCAATTTGAATCTCACATCACTATATCTTAATATTGGCCTCATCCAATAAATCACCTCTCCTGCCTGTGATATCCATTTTAAAAATTAGTTCCCCTCTTTCCTAAGAAATTAAACCAAAAGCAATAGTCATTGTTTATGTGAGTCTTGGCAACATTCTAATTCTTATTCTTACAAACTGAGCAGCTAGTGAGTACAACCAGAAGGAATACAAGGCAAAGATATTAAAAAAAATAAAAGAAAGAAACTATTTGCCAACATATAGTTTTCAAAGCATTAATTTCAAGGAAGGACAAGAGGAGTAATATAAGCTATGTTATTCATGCATCAGACATAAATATGTGGATTGTAAAATACCTTCAGATCTGAATCTAACTAAAACAATTTATTCTGCTACAATTCTCTTATTACCCTTTAAATTTAACAGAAGTGCTCCTTGTTCAAGATACATAGAGACCCAAGGAACAAACACATCCTTCGTGTACTCTAGAAACACATTCAGACTCAATCTCCCAGAAATTCATTTACATATAAAGAGATTTACTAAAAATTAATACTATCTTCCATTTTTATTGATGTAAAAACTAAACATATTAACTCAAATGAAAAAGATTTATCTTCTGAAAGCAATAATGTGGAAGTGTACTTCAGCCTTCTCCTCCATGAAAATGGACAGAACTAAATGTTTTTTCACCTGGACCTACAAGAGTTTCCAGAAAGCCAAAAGCCATTGCAAATGGTTTATGCACATAGAGTCCTTGAACAAGGAATCTCTCTATAATAGTAATAATGCTTATTTTTTTCAAAATATTTTTTCCAGGGAAATCCACAGCAGAAAGCTGAGTATCCTTCTTGCAGTTCACCATCGCCACTCTACACATTTCAAGCCAAAGACATTATCAAGCACTGACAGGATTTTGTGCAAGTAAAAATAATTTCAAATGACAGATGGATATTTTGTATGCTTTCAATTTCCTAAATCCAGAGGACAGAAAGGACACAACCAACATTTACTCTGATGTGTTATTGATGAATTGTTCACAGCAGGAATACTCAAATCAAGAAAGGCCTTTTACTTAGTAATGTGCTGGTACTACTGAACTCATGGTGGTTCGTGCATAGCTGTGATCCCAGAGTTTTGAGTCAGATCCATTCATAACTGAAAGTGCCTGTAACATCTGGAGTGAAACTGGAACCACTTGGTATTTTTTCATGAAGATCTCTAGAAAGGAATTTAAGTTTTGCCTTTAAATTGATTCATTTACACCCTGAAAACAGTTCAGACATAGGAAAAAGAAAATCTGATTTTATATGCTCTGAGGTGGGGCTAGTAATTTCACTAAAACTGCAAATAAAGCCGAAATCTTGGAGTTATAAAGCTATACAAAGCAAAAAGAAAATGTGTAAAATTCTGTGAAACAAATTATGTGAATTTTGCACAGCTGTACTCAAGGCATAATTGTAAATGAAAGGACCAAACTAATTAGATTATAAGCAGTTGATCTGCCTTATATTGTTTTATCATATGTAGTAGGTATAATATCTCCACATGAATGACTTGAAGCAAGTCATCAACATACTGTGTTCAAGAAAGCTGATCAGATTAGAAAGACCTTGTAAGTTATGCTTGAAGAAGATAAGATTGATGATAACTTCCTGCTCACGGTTACACCAGTGAAATCGCTTCATCTCTGTCAAACTTCAAGTTTCAGGAGGCGCCGCGTCCCAACCAGACCGACATGAAAGTGGGAGTTCATTAGAACAAAACAGACAGGGAAGTGTCAAATGACCGAACATTATTTTGAATGGGTTTCCCAATGTCTGTAGGAAATCCATTAAAAACAACTGGAGCTATTTTTGTGGCGAGGTTCCAGCGATAGGATCAATGAACAATATTCAGTGTGCTGGCAGAGAGCCAGATGTAAGGCACCGCCGTAGCCCTTAAGTATAGAGAGCTTAATTTTAAGCACACAAGGAGTCCAACTGAATTTACCAATCCTCAAATGCTTAAAGAGGAGTTTATGCCTATGAGATTCCGCAGAATAAAGACGAGGAAGATAAAGCTGCCAGCAGATTTCTCAGTCATGCTCCAAACCCTTTACATTGCATGGAAAGACCAAAATCACACAGTGGAAAGATAAATATTACACAAGACCCTACGTGGGAAATGCAGCTCATGGGCAAGGTTGCTTCCTGGAAATCAGCTCAGAAGAAACCCTCAGATTTTCACTCAAAATACATGGCAGCCCCGAGCTAGCTTGGGAATAAACATTTTCTATCCTTATTCCAAGAGCATCCAAAACAGAGGTTGTACAGGGGTTCTACCACTTGAGGAAGAGAAATCAGGGCAATGTTCAAGAAGTCAAGCTCTCTTATTTTTACTTCACATGGAAAACCACTTGATTTTACTTTTCCATTTTTAGCAAGTTCAAATGAAAATTTCAGCCACTGGAGCGTGTCTTTACCAACATTAGCAAAACACGTGAGGTTTCATCTCACAGAAAAATAGCATAGGATGTTCCCAGAACATGCATCAATGTGGGTGGCCACTATGAAGAAAACCTTCAGAGTATTTATACAGCAAATAAATATTCACAGTCACTGCATTCCCTCTCACTAAAATTTTGAAAGACATTATTCTCCTAAAAGACAGATAAAAGAGAAGAGGTGGGGGAGGAAAGGGAACTATTATGGAATGAGGAATAAGGGCCAGAGCCACGACCACAAGATTGATGGGAGTGCTACAGCAAGCAAAGACCAATTCACTGCATACGAGTGTCAAAATGCAGTCCTGGGAGAGGAGAGAAGGCTGAGAAATGAGAAAAGAAAAGGCAAGAGAGGGGAAGCATAAAGAACAGCAAATATTAGGGAAATGAAGAAAAATAGAAAGAACCAAATGTCACTCAGGCAGGCTGTGTGTGCAATTGCTCCTTCTCCTCTCCTAATCCACAAATTAATGAAACCAGAACAAATATAAACCATTAGTCTACACATTTGAAGGTGAATCTTACAGTGGCCATCTAGAATAAAGCCAGATAAGGCTGAGAGCATGCAGCACAATGACATCACAGTAATTTTATTTTGTTCAGACACTGCTTTTACTGGAAAATGTTACAGTCTGCTGATGCATGGATAAACCACATAGTGACATTAGTTCACTGATACAACACAAGTATGTAGAGCTATTCAGGTGGTGAAGAGTGTGGGAGAGAATATAGGTTTCTTCTATAAACCATGAAAACTTTCAAGTATATTATTATTATTTTTAATAAAGAGGATGGTCCCAATTTTATACACCAATATGAAATGCATACTTTGTTATTTATTTTTTCTAAACTCTTAGCAAAAGTTCTGTTGGATTAACAAATGCAGAATTACATCATGCCTTTTCCCCATCCCATGGATTTTGACAGAAAAGTGTACCTGTGTTTCAGATCTCCATAGGCTTGTTCAAAACTGAGAGAACTCTCAGTTGTCTTTTACACTGTGAGATCTTTGAGTTATTTTAGAGTAATGGAACCCTGCTAATATCAACAGACTCCTATAGGTCTCATTTTGTTAAATTCAATAGGATTTCTTCATCACCAAATTCCCCTTTATTGACTGAGAAACACAGTTGGGGAACCATTTGCAAGGTTGTGAACCAGTATGAGACTTTGTGGTGTTTTTTTTTTTTTGTTGTTGTTAGCTTATTTTTTTCTTGCTCCAACTTGAGATGTTATGAGACTATAAAATATTTTATCATGACTTGAGGGGGACTGAGGACTTTTTTTTTATAGTTTGTTTCCAATCAGAAAATCTTAAGCCAGCCAGTTCATTCCAAGTTTGCGATTTGAAGCAGAGAAATGGGTAAATATTTAGCCTATTCCTAATTACCCTCTATGTCTCTGAATATGCAAATTTAAATGTACTTGGAATTTTCTCTAAGTGATTTGGCAAGTATAAATTATCCTTGCCCTTAAGACTCCATCTTCCACAGACAATGAATCAACAGTTGGTATTAAAAAGCTGCAGCTTTACTGTTAACAATCAATACAGGTTTTCAACAGGGATATACTTAACCAGCATTAATGCAGTCACATTATGTTCATTGATATTAGTACCAAACGCATGTCCACTGTTGGCCTGCACCAAAATCATAAGTGTCCTCAACTAATGTCTGTATCCCTTACCTATCCATATAGGAACAAAAGGAAATTTGCACAGGCTGTGAAATCACTGTTCTGCCAGAGGGTTAATTTTAAATCAGTTATGCCTTGCATAAATTGTTTTGCAGAATGGTAAATTCAGCATTGAGCCCAAGCAGACCATATATGAGAAGAAGGAACTTGTTGAAAGTACTTCCTCTGACATTCTTAGGTGTTTTAGAAATGTTCAGATGTTGTACTGAGGGACGTGGTTTAGAGGGGAAATATTGTGGTAAGCAGATGGTTGGACTGGATGATCTTTGGAGGAACTTCCAACCTTGGTGATTCTGTGATTCTACAATTCTTGCAGTGACAGATACAAATCCTGCCACGTCAAGCACATGAACATGGAAGTGCAACAAAACTTAACCTGTCTATTCCAGGGTTCTTTATCATTATTTGTGCAGTAAATAGATACCCTGCGCCTCCTGAAGATGGCTGCCCACTTGTTCTATTTCACAGAAGCAGGCTGATGATCTTTTGTTCACTTCCAATTAATACATTGCCAACTGCAAGGCAGGAGTTAGACATGTGTTTGTGCACATTCATAAGTATCTGTTATAATAGTGACTTGATGGCACTTTCCAATTCAAATTTTAAGAAACTGGGGCCATATTTTTCAGTGTATTTACTTGCCAAAAAGGGATTTTCAAACTTCTCATTGCCAGGAAACACAATAAATCCAAATACTCTGTTCTGGGCAAGGGCTAACATGCTTTGCCTACTATTTGAAACTCCTGTAACTACTTTAAGCCACCTCTAAAGACAAAACTTCAAATAGAGCAGTGAAGAATATTACACGTACATTCGCCCTTGTGAAAATTCCAATAGTTGCCCAAATTAAGATGGGATTTGGCCATTAATGATTCCAGACCTTATAGTTCTAAGTGGGTATCTCAAAGGCTAGCTGTAAATGCAGCATCACACATATTCTGACTATACTTTCCAGTTGCAATTTTAACCATAATAAATGAATTTCTGACAATATGAATGATGGCATTTATATTTCAAATGAAAATATCACCGATCAGACCAGAATTCAGAATGACAACCCATGCTGAAAAAGCAGCTAATTCCCCTTAGTGTCTCCAGTTATATTTTGTAATTCCATAATCAGAGGTCTTTCTCCGTATTAGAGAAATGCTTATCCACAGTTAAAGGAAAATAAAATGAACACCTCATAGAGGAGTTCCTAAAATTTGAACAGGCATTTGAACGTGCCAAGAGTAGCAGCTGTTTTTGCCAGAAAGAAGATCTGGCAGGCATTTAGTCACAAGGTCATTGCTTATGGGGCTTACCCAAGAGATGCAATGGAAAGCAAGAAATGTTGGCATAGCACTAGGACAGGTTGTCCTTGATGAACTGGAAGAAGAAGGCTGTTTTGGCCACAGGCGCTCAACAGCAGTTTCACTTTAGGGTGGATTGTACAAGCAATTTCTTTTCCTTTTTAGTTCCCATTCCCAGAGTTTTAGGTTTGAATGAACACAAAATGTTATTTTCACCAGTGCACGAAAAACATGCAGAACTGAAAACCAAATGCTGAGGAACCATGAAATATAACTACATATTGCTGTCCACACTCCATGGAGATTTTAATGTTTTCTGAGGAAAGTGACCTAAAAGTGTGTGGGCCCCTGGGAATTCTGTGGTTTCAGAAACGTGGAAACGTCAGAAACTTCACCTTATTTTAAAAGCACTGCACTGGAGAGACTGCTAGTTGCAGCTAGATATAAAAAGAGGTCAGCTTCATCATCTTGCAAAAAAGAGTGGCCCAATAGCACATGAGGTGACATGAACTCTGAAGCCTATTAACAGTGAAGTATATAACAATATTCCCAACTATTTGCTTTCTGATCACACTTTATAAGCTGTGACTCAGCTGATTTCCATGAGCTCTCTTCCTTCTGTCCCACTACCGGATACAGCAATGCAGCGCAAGACCATACCTGGGATTTGGGGTTGCATCTTGCTGCCTCCCAGCAAGAGAGAAGGCAAGCAGCAGTGCAGCTTAGTCACCTAGAGGGCATCACCACGTGGGGATGGGAAGACAGTGCAGTGAGTGCAGGACCATGGGAGGAGAAGCATCTATCAGCAAGCAGTAGTGCCTGTGTGCAGAGAGCTGAGCTCAGTTACCATTGTAGCAGGGAAAAAGGGGATGACTGATAGCACAGATCTTAGCTAAGAGTTGGTAGACTCAAGGTCAGCTGGGAGGAAAAGACATAGATTTGCCCAGCTTAAGATAGGTGGACTCCAGTAGCTCACATGTCCCACAAAGGGCAAATTGTGCTGACTACCCCTGAGTGCCACACGCTGTTCTGCACTCCTTTGGACATACACAACACTAGGGAGGAAAGTTCAAGCCAAAGTCAAAGGCTCCACTCCATTCCTGGTACAGACAACCTGATCACCAACACTACTAGCTTCCCACAGCAATGGTAGCATTGTAGGAAATGCATTTCCAGCTGGATAAGCTGAAAACAAGAGAATGCTTGAACATAAACTGCAATAAATATAAAAACAGGGCACAGATAATGGTTTTATTAATTATTTCTGCAGTTGCATCAATTAAATAAGCCTCCAGTTCTGAAATCATCTGTATCACCTACTGTCCTGTTTCCAGCTTGGTTTCCTGGGTGACAGAGGAGCTTAAAAAGGTTTATTGATGAATTTAGCTATCACTTAATGTTGTTCATTGGTCTTTGCTAACTATGATGTCATTTGCTCTGACTGTAGTAAGGGTGGACAAAGCATCTGAAGACAAGGGCAAACGAATAAAGGAGATTTGTGAAAAGGAGTGATAGGAAACTCAAAGCCCTCTGAAGTCAATGGAAAGTCCTGTAATATTCAACCACCTTTTATTTATTGTGAGATGAAAAGCAAAGAAGCATTATGTAATTGTGAAACGTTACTGTTATTCTGATACTCAGACAATTGCAAGGCAATAAAACACTATTATATGAAGCAGCTATCATGGGAGAATTACTTAATGTTCTGGTTATAAAATGTTTCCAGATAGTAGTTTCTCATCAGAAAACTTAACAAAACCAATCTAATCTTGTCTTTTTCTCAAAATTCCTATCCCATCTTTTCCTAGTCTATTTCTTGTCCTAGTCAGTTAGTGATGTATTTCTTCCTCCCTATCTCTCAAACAGTATTGCATGTAAAGGTCAGTTCTCTTAACACAGCTTCTGCCCACTCCTCAGCTAATGTATTATAGCACATTATCAGGTTTCCAAACAATTGTTCACTTTTCATTAGAAAGTGCTAGGTTTACCCCTTTCTGCAGCGTCAGTAAAAATGGTGTTGAGTTGTTGACTAGTAATATGAACAAGCAACTTCTGCCCTTCGAAGTGAGATGAAATTGATTCCCATTATTAAAAACAGACCTCATGTAGGCCAGTTTATGCCGCAAAGGTTAATGTTATGAACGTGTGGACAGTGAGTTCTCTATATGCTAGCCTTTCTATTTTCATGAGTCTTTTTCAGTTTCTGATACTCAGGTCAGTTTATTTGCTGCTGATGTGTGATAAGTACTTAGTGTGCTGAGTAAGGAAAAGTGTCTAGTACAAAAGGAAGAGCCTTTGGGTTGCGTTTTTCTCCCTCTTTCTGTTTTTTTTTTTTTTTTTTTTTTTTTTTGGAAACGTTCTGATTTTCTTTCTCTAAGACACAAGAGATAAATGTTTTAATAGGCTCTCACTGAAGCAGCAAGAATGGAGGCGTCCAATCTGACTGAGAGCAAAGCTCCAGGTTAGCAGAGAAAAGTATGTTCAGGAGCTGAGACAAAGAAAGCTCAAGAAAATTAACTAACTCTACACATAACAGTTGAAAAAAGTCAGGTTTCCCAAGGACTACAAAACTAGTTTTCGAGATATATATTCTGCATACAAACTAAATGGCTCTTTGAACACCATTGGGCACTGACTCCAGTTTGCTGCCATCTCCTCCAGTCCTTTAAACCCAACTGATAGCTCCCTTTAAATAATATCAGAATATCCTCTATTGCTTACAGTTGAATGAAGATTCTGCTCTGTCTTGAGCACTTCCACTCTCATGTCAGAACAGCTTCCTGCAAGCAGCTGCAAAACCACTTCTCTGCTCTGCTCCAAAACCCCTCCTGTGACGCCTGCAAAAAACCTTGACAATGTCTTGGCTACTTGTGTACTGAGACTGCTGTCTATCATGTTTATAAATATTGTCTCATTTCTTCTCATACTATCTCGTCAGCCTGTACCATCTGTTGCCTCCTCTGACACGTACAGACTGCAATCTCTTCACAGCAGAGATTGACTTCTTCAACTGACTTCTTTTTTCTGTGCTTGTGCAGCACCTTGCACAATGGGTGCTTAACCACAAAAAGGGCCCCCGATGCCATAAGAACACAGAAAATTCATAAAATTAATGTAGAAATCCCATTCTACTTGCTAAACTTCATCCTAACTTCACAAGGCCACAAATGGGAGCCTAGGGTGTGCCAAAGCTGTGGATTGGGAAAAGCACATCAAGGGATCTACATGGGGTGGAGCACAGCTGCAAACGAAAGGAGGTGAAATACTCATGCATTTGGGACAGTGAGGGTCCCCAAGTGAAGAGAGAGATAAGGAAATCAGGGAAGATTCAGAAGAGCTGATAAAAGCTGTCACATGCTTGGAGAACATGACTAGGAGATCTTATAGTATCATAGAATGGCTTGGGTTAGAATCACACAGTTCCAACTACCTGCAGTAGGCAGCGTTGCCAACCACTAGATCAGGCACTAGATCTTGAAGGAGCTAGGCATGTTTCATCTCTTGAAGAAGTAACTAAGGGAAAATCTGACAGCAGCCCAAACTACTAGATACAAAGATGATGGAGCAAATTCTTCTCCGTTAAGGTAGATAATACACAAAGGGGAAACAGTCCCAAGTTTAACCTGGGAGGTTCAGATTGGATATTTGGAAGAACTTTGTCATAAAGGGGGGATATGACCCTGGAACAAGTACTCAGAAGTCTTTAAAGTCTCCCTCCCAAAGGACTTGCAAGGCTCATTTAAGCACTATAATCAACCATTAGTTCAGGTTTTATCAATTCTCAAGCAATAGAAGTCAGCTGCATTTTTTTCCTTCTCAACTCTAATGATAGTCTTCAAAGACATGCAGCTTTTCATCAAAAAAGTCAGATATCTCTTAAAAATTCAAGTTGCTCTGAACATATATTTTCCATTGCTCTCCAAATTATATGCATCTAGATGTTTGGATTAAAATACAAAGAGGGTTATATTTATTTTATTGAGAAGGTGTTAGCACATTACAAATTTTAAAACAAAGTGGCTTGGCAAAGCCAATGGCAATGGGTAGTTGTAGGTACATATTCTTGAAATGAGCAGCAATGAGAAATCCTGGATGGTCAAAACCAGTGCTTGGGCTGGACAGGCAAAAAAGAATTTTTATCTCACTGCTGTAATGCACTTTATATGCTGCTGACAGACATGAGCTGGAAATTGCTGTAGGAAGAGGAATACTGCAGCTGTTTTCTCCAGGGGTGAGATGCTGACCCCTTTGAATCCATGAAGGCCCTTGAGGCCCATATTTTAGGTGAAGTGCTCAGCAGTACTGCACCTTGGGCGCTGAAGTTAATGCTTCCTCTGGTCCTTCACAGTATTCACCCTCCTGAGCAGACTGTAAGACTTTACCCATTTCTTTCAATTTTTGCAGGAGATCCAGTTTATTTATTATATGCTGGACATGTTGCTTTTCCCTCATTTTATTTGCTAATAAAATTTATTTGCCACTTTGGAACTGCTTGCAACTGATGTTTTTTGATCTCCATCAGTGTGAATTTGCTAAGGCAATGATAGGAACATAGGAAAATAAGCATATAGACTAGAAAACTTGAGTTACATGAACACTCTTAATGCAACCAAACACACAGATCTGCAAGTTTCACAGGAGTGAAATACACTAAGTCAAGGAAACCCAGCAATAGCTTGAATGTATCCTCCCCTGAAACACATTCAAGATCAGTCTGGGCTGGGCTCTGTGCACTCCAACCCAGCTGTAGTTTTTTCTGTCCCTTGCAGAGGAGTTGGATCAGATGGCCTTTTAAGGCCCTTTGAACTCAATTCTATAAGTCTATGATTCTATGAAGTTGGCTTGACACGAGCCCCACATTGGCTGCCCAGGCACAGAGGGCATCTCCCCATACCCTGTGCTGCTGTAGTAAAGGGAAAGCAGAGGATCAAACTACAGAAGGCTTTTTTTTTTTTTTTTTTTTTTTTGGTTGTTCAACCTTGTGAGATAAAACCAAACAACTTCTGATGCTAAGTGAAAACAAGGTTGTCTTGAACACACTGATGTCACACCAGACCTGGAGCACAGTAACTCTTAGTTAAGTAGGAAAGTTCTGAAAAAATCTCTTCCCCCCACCCCCCTCTTTTTTTTTTTTTTTTCTTTGTATAATGAGTGTTTGAAAGCTTAGCAAATAGAGTCCTAAAAATGTAATTGTAGCTTGGTAGCACTATTAAATATGTATACTGTGGTCTTTTTGACAATTGTATTAATCCCTTTATAAAGTCTTCAGAAGTTCCATCACAGAAGCATGGATGCTGTTTTGATCTATTTATTACTCTTAAGTGTTCAGAGAACTGTCCCTATTTTCTAATTAACACTTTTAAAGATAAAAAGCTATGTATTAAATCAATCTGAATGATGGTTGTTTGTGAATCCCACAAGATAAGGCAATTTGCATGTTCACTTTGTACTTACAAACTAAATCTGCACATCTCCAAAGCAGCTCCTTATAATGTAAACCTTTTGTGAGTATTTGTAACTTAAAAGAAAGTTTGGCCTAGTACAGAGGCAGTGCCAATTATCTAAAGGACTTCTTTACTGAACATGATTAAGATACAAAATTATTAGGTTGTTATTTTACATTGTTTGCAGAGAAATTTGAGGAAACTACTTCAGGAACGTTAAGTGTTCTCCTGTTTTGCCTTCTTTCCTTCTTTTTTTTTTTGTACATATAGTAACACGAGTGCATTCACAAACAACCAGTGAGTCCAAACAGCAGTCAGCTCCCACATCATACCAGGGTTCAGCTTCCTTTCACATGAATTGAATCAATGCTGAAATCAACTGTTCCCCATCCTGACAGAGTGTTAAGCTGCAGCTTCAACTAGAAGACTGCAGTTGAATTGCAAACTGAATTTTAATGTGATTGTTAAATTAGAACAGTGATTTATTGCTGGAAATCCAGATCTGATTATTTAGCACTGTAAACATATTTACAGAAGTAGATGTTTCTCAGCACTGAAGTAGTCCCCCATCTCAGAAACAACTCCATGCTTGTAAAGAGAGGGGGAAAAAAAAAAAAAAAAAAAAAAAAAAAAAAAATCAGCAAAAGCCATATCTCCAAACCTCTCTTGTGAAGATGCATATTATTATTTCCAGATGGTGAGAACTTAGGAAGTATACCTACGAGACACATTTTTGACTATATTTGCTCTCAAACATCTCATCAGAAATGATTTCTTTCAGGTTTTGCAATCTGTCTTCAGCCACTGCTTTGACTCCCCTATCACCGCTGGTCCAAGCACAGACAAGGACGAACACTTCATGGCTGACACCCTCAGCTGACCTTACCATGGCTCAGACACAGGCCACCTCCTCATTTTCATTTTTAGGCTTCCAAATCTTCTACCCCTAGCCATTTAGCAAAGGCACAGTCATGTCAAACGTCCTCTTATACGTGTGTTACTTCTCCTTGCTAGAGTTTCCCTTTATCATCTGCTACCACTGCAATCAGAAAGGTCCTTTTTTTTTCCCCCCCCTAGAAAACTAGCCTGCAGCATATCCATTTTCCCCAGATGTCTTCCTGATCTCCAGATCAGTGAATTTACCCCAAGTTCCAATTCTCTCTCCTGACCCTAACCACAGCTTCTTGCTTTGTAGCACACCATATCTCTGCACTTATCTCACAGATGCATTCAATACACCCCTTTTGCTATGCTACAATAAACCCTTGTATATTCAGTGGTAGAACACGGTGGGCATATTTCTGTCCTGGTCCTACAACCACATTATCAAATTTTTGTATTCCAGGGTTAATCTGGATCAGAAGGCCCCAAGAATGCACATCTGACACTCTTAATCTAATTCTGGAAATATGAGACTTGCAGACAGAAAATCTCTTTCTGGGAGCAGAAAAGAATGGCAGACCCACTGGGATGCTAAAATGACTTCATTTTTTCCTCATATATAGCATTTAATTTGAAGACCTCAAAGCACATTAATTTGCCCTCTATACACCTATGACACGGTGCATGTATCATTCTACCTCACAGAGAAGGGAAAACAAGGGCATCTATCTCACCTACCTCTCCAGGTTCATTCAAGGACAGAACTGTGTATATGTATACAGTGGCTGGAAAGTCACAGGCACTGGAGGTGTTCAAGAAAAGGGTAGATTTGGCACTGAGGGACAGGGTTAGCAGGCGTAGTGGTGATGGGTTGGCATATGGATTAGATGATCTTGGATGCCTTTTTCAACCTTACTGACTCCATGATTCTATACAGACTAAGACATACCCAAAAAATATCTCATATTTGCACAATTGTGATGATAGAAAACTCTCTGAGGCCAGGAAAGCAATGGCAGATAATTTGGCTTGTGGAACCAAGTATATCACGGGAATTAGCAAATGGGTTAAATAAAAAGATGGGTTCCTATCTAGTAGAAATAGGAAATAAAAAGTGGGAATATAATACAAATGTAGTAAAACTATTTCAGTGTGAATGGGAATATAAATCTGGTTATTCTTATGGTGTTCTGTTCTTATTACCTATCATCACAAGCCTATAACTGAAGCATAAAGCTAAGACTTGATTTCAAAGGTGGTACACCAGCAAAGGTACAGAAAGGCTCAGTCTTCACTGAAAAACCAATGAGATCAATCTCTGGTTTTTAATCAGTGGTTATCTTTAAATGAGAAGGCTTGGGACCATGTCCACACCTTCCAGGCACAACTTGACTTTACCATGGGACAAGAACCATACATGCACTTTTCTTCCTTCTCTAGAAACTCTACTTTCCATGGATGGGGAGCCTGGCCATGGCAGAAGGCACAGCTGCCTTTAGCTAAGCTCTTGATGTGGTGCTGAAGGAGGGTTTTGGTCACAGTGCAGCACATGTGCAATGATTAGTTAAATGTGACCATGCAACCCATTCTTTTCCTAAATTCACAGCAGTGAGGTGGATGTTTTCACCTCGACCTCACCAGTTTAGTTTAAACTAATCACGGTCAGCTTTTACCCTCACTATATCTGCCATTGCCTGCTTAAATTACTTTGTAGGTTAGCATCTGTTTGCCTGCACGTCTCTAACAGTTCAAGCCATTCAGCAGCATCTCTGCATCACAAAAGGCACCTTCCTCCAGTGCTGGGTCATAGCCACAGTGGGAACATATCGCCCAAGCCTCGGGCTTCCTTCTGGGTAAAAATGCAGCACAGAGAACAATTTGTAATCTTCTATTAAGCAGAATAAAATGGAAATGAGGATGATAGCTGGGATTATATTGGATAGACACGCATACAAAGCTTTTCACCCAAACCACTCCCAATCAAGCAAAGCCTCAAATACTATTATACCTTGATGGTAGCTTGCTAGATTGGATAAAATGATAGCCTTGTCAGACATTGTTATTCCTTAATTTTTCCCACTAATACAGAAGACCTAGGTAGGCTGATAGCAGTGAGCCTAGCCAAGCTTAGCAGTCTGAGTGGGTGCAAACCATGCCAAGAATGGGCCAAGACAATCCCTTGGCATGGGGCTCCAGCAGCTCTGCAGGACAGTCTAGCAGAGCCATGCAGGGTGTCCATTAGAGGTGCCTGACTTACATGACATGAATTTGACACACAGTCAAGAAAGCAATGAGTCACAAACACAAACTGGTCTCAGTGCCTCACTCAGGCAGCAAAAGAAGACAGAAAAGAAGATATTGCATTTCCCACACTGTGGTCGCCAAGCTTCTGCAAGGGAAGGCTGGAGGTCTTCCATGATAAAGATCTGCCACAAACATCAGCTAAGTTTTTTTTTTTGGTCGATTTTTTTTTTTTTTTTTTTTAAAAAAAAGAAGGAACTAAAACAGCCATCCCAATCCACACGCTGTAGGAGACAAAGCATATTGATGGTTCGGTTACTAAACTCACTGCAAATTTTCACAGTGGATCAGCAGAAAGTTATGAAGCACAGGTGTTCCTGTAATTGTGATACATTGGGAAAATTCATACTGTTAAATGAGCCTCAGCTTCACTCTTCCACCTGTGTGATGTGGAAATGTACTGTGGGTACACGGGCTATAATAGACGATATGTAGGATTGATTGCTGGCTGGTTCAGGACCTGCTAGGGTTTATTTCTCTTAACTCATCTGAGTGTATAATTTCTGCATTAGTATTTACTGCCACAATAAAGAGGGAAATGTGTGTTATACATGCTGGTAAAAATAATGATAACACGCAAAAAAAAAAAAGTTTGTACACTGGATGGAAAAGAAACCCTGAAAGACTGTATGCCAAAGGAAATCTGGAGAGCCTGTAGAAAATGGAAGTTATTTCATCAAGAGATGAAAACAGCTTTTTTTCTTCAGGTTTCAATTCTGTTCAACAGTTTCTTGTTTGCATTTTTTATGTGGGGGGAGGGAGAGAACAATTCCAGAATGGGAAATGTGGGAAATGCTAAAATGCAGAAAGATGAGGCCTGGAAGCAGGTGGAAGAAAAGATCTACTTAGATTACCTGAAACTGAACATGAGAAACAAATGGAAAATGTTGGCATATAGTTAGATTTATTTTCCTTTAACAGGTGTTATCTTTGTTAGAATGAGAATCACAGGAGCAGAATTTCTTAATTTTGTTCCAGACCTGTCAGAGCTTCGCATGTGAGCGTTCCCTCTTTGTGTTTCAGGATTATAAATACCAAAAAAAAAAGAACCTAAGATCAAATGAAAAGGAAGATGATTAAATATATCTTCCTGCATGCCTTGGAGGTGTCAGCTCTGGCATTTGACAAGGAATACAGATTCTGACTACTCATGAGAGCGCCTTTCAAGCTGTCTTGGAGACAGCAGGCTGCTCTTTGCTGAGGTTAGCTGACATGACAGAATCTCTCTCAAATAACTAGTTTTCAGAAATATTCTCCTTTTAAAAAACATAATCATCACCTTGAAGTGACACCCTTAAGATAACTAAGAGTCAAGTGCAACATCACAGGTTTTGTATGCTTGCAGTTCTGGGCATGTCTTGATGCTCCAGAGCAGAAGTTTGAAAGTGGCCTTCAAAAGTAGACCCAACTGATAAGAACTGTCAAAGGGACAACTTATTCATCATAGGCATGTCAAAGTGGTAAGTGTCACAAGGACCATGGGCACAGCCTCTTCACTCATCACAGATAACAATGCCACTGCTCTCAGAATTCAGAAGCATTGGCTTTTTGCTCCTTTTCTTTTTTCCAGCAACCTGCTTCAGCGAGGAAGATTTTTTGAGCAGACAAAACAAATGCAACTGCTTCAATGTATGCTAGGCGACAACCATTTAAGATCTTGTTTAACAGACTAAAAATGAATCTAAGCTTATTCTACTACTGTCCTTTTCCTACAGTTTTGCCCACTTTAGACATATTGACACACTGAGTTTCTCATGAGTCTCCCCTCTTGGATCTTTTCCTATTTGGACCTTTTCTTTTAACACCCTTCTGAGGCTCTCCTTTATTCCACATTCTCTTTTTATTTCTCCCCCCTCCTTCTGCTCTCTTTCTCTTCCACAAGCTTTCTTCTAACTTCTCACTTCTTCATCTCCTCCAAAATTGTTATGCTTTGTTTCTCTGAAAGCCTTGGAAATGTTAACCTTCTCAGCTCAATTGCTATTGTGTAGTTCAATATACCTGATATCTGCCCATACAGACCCACTTCTGCTCCAGCAGCCCACCCGACAATATCTAATTTCCCAAATACTCTTACCCCACCCTGTAAAGGCAGTCATCCTGGGCATAACATTTGTATATCCACGATCTTGGGCCTCCTTAATTTCTCCTAACTGCACAAATTCACATCCAGCAACGATTTATTCAGCCAACTTTGGGTTGTTTCCCTGCTATCCTGACTGCTCCAACAGCTGTCTCAGTAGGTGTTACAATCAGAAAGATAAAGAGAGCGGAAGGGCAATACCGGAACACAATGGCAAAGGAACCAGCACAAACAAGAAAATATTTCAAAGGAAAAGTGCTCACCCATCTCCAAAGATGTATGCTCACAGGAAAGACTCCACAAAGAAGAGATCTCCAACCAGTGCTCCTTCCCCAGTGGCAGTCAACCCTTAAATGAGGTCTAAGAGAGGCGCAGCTGAGCTGCACCCCTTCCAGTTGCACACTGGAATTGCCTTCACCTGTGCTCCCAGGGCTGACTCCTCCTTTCCACAGGTGCTCAATCAGTGGTTCAGGCCATGACTGGACAGTTACCATACAGTAGAATTAGCTACCACACCTGTTCTTCTCCTCTGCTGCCAGTCCAAGGTAAATTGTATTATATTATATAACAGGACCTGCCTGTTCTGGCTTACTTTCCTCATTTCAGATCTTCTCTGCAAGTATTTCTCCCAGTAGTAAACCAGACAAAGAATGAAGATGTGAAAAACCACGCTTGGACTACAGAGTTGATACTGGTGGCAAGAGGAGAGGGAAAATAAGAGCCTTTCTTGTTAAGTGTTGTTCATCTATAACAGCTTGTTCTTGGCCTTGCTTACTTCCAGCCTTGCTGGATACTGAGCCAAATACAGTCCTTAATTCTACATAGTAAGGAATCACATAGTTCCTAGCTTTATTGCTATATTGACCTGCAGATTATTCCCACTGGAGATGCTTGAAGTGGCTGGAATGCAGTTTATTTACCAGTTTAAAGTCAAAAATTCTTCAAATGGGGAAATGCTCAGATGTTAAGATATTATCAGTCTTTGAAATACCCATATTTATTGATCTATTTAGTGTTTGAAACTATTTTACCCTTTAAACTTCTTCCCTCCTCTAGAAAACGAATTCATACATGACTTGAAAAATCATTAGTTGCTAGCTTTTAATAAATCTGATCTGTGAATTTTAATTTCAAGTCTCAAGTTACTATATGATATAAAAACCTGAGGATCCATCCTGGCTAGTGTCACCAGCCTGCACTTACTTTTGCTGCAAGTTCCTGCTCACACTGACTTCCTACTGCACTTGAACCAAGTCCCACAGCCCCAGGTTCACCTTGCCTCTTCAGTTTCCTATCACCAATTCGTGTCCTTCCACTACTTTTTCAGTATCTCGGATGACTTTTCCCTCTCCTGTGCCTTACAGTCCACAGGATATTATTTGCTCCAAATTCTGCCACATTTTTTATGTTCAAGCTTCAGTATTAAATGTGATTTCAGTCTTAACCTCCCACATCACTTTACCTGAGTTCTGCCTGGAATAGCTTTCTTTCCTAAAAGTGCTATCACTTCCACCACATTGAAAATAATAGAAAAGGGGCAGATGGGAGGCATCTCCATTGAAAACATCCTCATATTTCAAAACATAGGAGTTAATGAAAAAATGTAGCTCTACCAACTTCACTCCTACTGGGAAAAATGTCTCTTTAACTCCTCTGGATATTTAAAAAATTGATAGTGGTGGCCATAAGAATCTTTCAATCATGAAATAAGGTGATTCAGACATGAAATCTGTGAGAGTTGGCCAACTGTTACCAGTCTCAGGCAGTCTAAAGAGCTTGCAGCTTTGGACTAGCTATGCTAGCCCTGGTTATATGGAGGCTATACTGGAAGCCCTTTCTGTATTGAGAACCAGACACGATAGAAATGGAGGACATCTCCATAATTCAAGGACCCTTTTGAGCTACTTGCACTTTTGCCACATCCCCCTCGTGCTCCCTCTCTTGCTAGTCATCTGGATATCATAAGGACATGCTGTCACTATGAGGAAGGGTGAGCAGTGTCCAGGTGCCACTGGGATAATGGCCTTTGACAACAGATGGTTATGATATTACATTACACCCTTGGCACCACTGCTTATTGACTGGACTGGTAAAATCCCACACAGCGTTTTGGAGCTTTCTTGGGTCTCCCATTCTCTAAACATGGTCTGCAGAAGAAAAGCACTCAGGACTGACATGGCAGCCAGGAAATGACCTGGTGCTGGTTTTAGTATGAAAATGGTACCTCACTCTCCCACAGCCAACGTGGTTTGGGCTCATCCAGCATAACAGTAACTGTATGCTTTGCAGGGCATTTAGAATCATGCTTGAGAATGTATGGAAAGTTGAAGGAATTACTGCAGTGTGGTGTTTCTGACCCCCCTCGCTACTTCTCTTTTCCTTTTTTATAACAGAACTTCTTGTAAAAATACTGCAAGTCTAGAATTCCTTTACACTGAGCAGATTTATGGAAAATTCTCAAGTCTCACTTTCCCCAATATTATCCTGCTGTTTCATAGAGACATATACATCTCCCATACATTGTACAGACCTCCTGACACGGTTCTCAGAAAAATAAATGGTATGCAAAACGAACATAGGAGTTTGTAATGTAATGTAATATATAAGTTTGACATTGCCTAGCGATGAAGAGAAATATATAAAAAGTTGAAGCAGATAACAATGTCCAGAGACTGCAGTGCAGAACATCACAAAAAGACAATTCCAGTGATATTACTGGAGTATAGGATCCTACTGTAGGTTCCAAAAATTGAATGAAGGAATGAAACCAGTATCTTCCTATATACCAAAGTTTTCTAGCTTCGGCTGATCTTCAAGAATCTTAGCACAGTTCTAAATCATAGCACTTAGGTGCCTTTGTTACTCTATTGTGTGTTAAATAATGTCATTACAATTGGTATGCTTACATACCAAGTTTTGCCAAAAATCCCCCACTCACTGCTTCTTCATTAAAAAACAACAAACTGTGAGGGTTAGTTCTGCATCAGCACTTCAATTTCCTCATGAAAAATTGGCCTTTTTTCTTGGCTTGTGACCACCCCGACCAGTATCACTCGTGCCTTGTTATACAACAAGAGGAAATAACGGTGCCTGCAACTGCAGTCTGGCTTTGCCTGCCTGTGCTGGTTGCCATTTTGACTTGTGCAGCTCAGGCAGCATGCACTGCTTCTTCATCACCTTCACAGCGATGGGACAAGGATGCAAAAGGCCTCATTATCCCTAATGCTGGACTAGAAAGGGGACATCATCCAAAGACGTTGGCTAGGTGAGTGCAGAGAAGCATGCATGCTACAAAGAGGTGTGGGAACAATCTTTGCATCTTTTCACATCATTTTTTTTTCTTATGCAGATAATGATGAAAGAGAGGGATAAATAACAAGTACCAAATGTGCATCTTATTTCTTTCCAATGCAAAGGTCTAATCATGCTGCAAAGAATTTATGTTCGGACCTGCTGCCTACATGTCCATTAAGACCACGTGCATTCGTTCCCCTCCACATCTGCACATCTTGGTTATCGATTCCGTTGGTACGTTAGTGAGAAAACAGCTAAGTCATCGAAATAGAGTCTATGAGTATTTAATATGTTTGCAATTCAGCAGTTAAGCACGAGCTTTATTTAAAGCACACAGTCACTTGAGTATAGAGCATCCATCAAAAAGAAGCCTTAACATCACATGAGATTTCCTACCATTAGACAAGTTTGGTGGCACCATTCACACACCTCCTTAGGCATTTGCTTAATGGTTTCACAAACACTGGACCTAAACCAGAGCTTAAACCACAGCCTGTATCACTGTGAGGAACCTCCCTGGTCTCTGAGAGGTTTTAATGATACATAGACTTTTATAGCTTGAAACTGCAAGACCCAGAGAGCCAAAACCCCTAACCTTCTTCTCAGCAAAGTCATTCCACCAGATCGAGCTTGATCAACATGGACCTGCACCAAAGACACCAACAAAAGAACAAGATGTCACCAGCTTCAAAGGGAACAGGATTGGGCCAAAAGCAAATGGATGCTATTTGCTGTCACATAACAGCCAAATTAGGATGCTATTTAACAAAAAATCAGAGGCAGATTTTCTACCAAATTCCCTAAGTAGAAGTTTGTGACAAACAGCTTTCAGACATTACTTTTTTCCCTAAAAGAAGTGAGGCAAGGTGGCTCAGTGGCTTACATGCTAATCTTTTCCTACTGCTGGAACTATAGATCAGATGGCAGTTTGGTAATTTTTAGCACAGCTCTTGTTTAGCTCAACACAGACACAGAAAATGAAGCACTCATTTGCTGACTAGGAAATCACAGTTGAGGTCGATTGATGAAGCAGTGCAAAGAAGCCTGTTCTGTCCCTAGCTTGTGGATAAACAATACCAGCCATCACCCTTCACTAGTTATATATTCAACTATTGAATATTTAAAAATCCAGCTAAGCTACTATATGGCTTACCAGCGATTTGTAGGGAAAGTGTCAGATTATTTTACATTTAGTAACACTCAAAGCAGCCAAGCTGCCCTATGTGTCTAACGCAGAATAAAATCATTACAAGGGGGAGGGGAAAAAAGAAAGAAAGAATGAAAGAAAGAAAGAAATCCAAGCAATAAAAACAAACAAACAAACAAACAAAAACGTTAAATGATAAACCACGGAAGTGGATTTTCCATTACTCTGTAAAACCTTAGGAGGCCATGAGTTAACTGGAGCAAGCAGAACAAAAAATGAAGCAAGGAAGGTACCATAGCTACTTTCTTGAAAACAAAACCAATCTTTTCATTCCTGCCATTTGTTAGAATTCTTCCTCCAGGCAAGCTGGACAGCTGCACTAGTAGGTTTTTTAGTCATGGGTTGTAAGCCCCACCTGGCTAGATTTGTTTAGCAGACAGCTGGCAGAATGAAATAAAAAGAACAGGGACATACAAACTGCTTCCAAAACAAAAAGCCGAAAGAATACTTTTTGGATGCTTTAGCTTTCACTGAGTTTATTGGGTGCACATTTGGGGGAGATTCTTCCCTTCATTTTTACCTTCCCCCATCTCTCTGCACCCCGAAAATGTCATAAAGGCCAGAGCAATGCTGCAGGTTGCATCAGGCAGATCAAAAAGGAAGGGAAAAGTCCCATCTCAGCCATTTATTTTGCACACATCTATGACTGTATATTCACACACACACTCTTTCCCCCTCAATTATGGTTTACAATTCCCCAAGACTGACATTGGTTTTAAATTAACTTCTCTTCTTATTCTTTTTTTTTTTTTTTGGCAACTTTCTTCCTCTATTTTCTAAAGCCAACAAGATAGATTTTCTTCATCTGGAATGTTCTTTCTAGCTTAAAGATAAGAAGGAGTTTAAAATTGTGGGAATGGCATCCCTCCTGCATCTGTTTCTCTCACAAACCTATCAAATATCTAATTTTTGGCATTACTGCTGGCTCCAACAGGGGATGACATAAACCAGCTTTGTGGTTACATGTTTCACTTTTAATCTCGTGAAAATGAAAATCAGTGCTGAAATGTCCCTTTACATGTGACAATGTGGGACTCTTTTCCAAAAACCAAAGGAAAGGGGCGTTCCCCTGGTTAAGCTTAATATACAGCATATGTATAAATTTGCTTTTAGTTCAGATTTAGCTTGATCCTAGCAGAGGTATTTCAGGATTTTATTTTTTTTGTTTGTTTGTTTCATTGCAAAGATTTTAAACAATTTAGAATGTATCACAGTCACTACACAAAGGAAGATGCACAATAAACGAAGATAGCAATCAGCAGATGAACAGGCTGTTATGTGACAACAAATCTTCTGCAAGTAATATCATTTTCCACACAGCTATATGGTCACATTCCCGTAACATGTTTCTGTAGTTAGTGTGAAGGGAATCTGGTTTTTGCGTGAGTTCTCTATTAAGAGCTAATGTAGTAATACTGTATGTGCAATTGCAAACCAAGATGGCATGGATATTGTATTGACCAGGAAAACACTATGAAAAAAACTTCTACATGCTCTACATGTTCAAAAATAAAATCTCTTTTGACCCTATATGAAAAGGGAACATGTGAGGAAAAGAATATTTAAGCTCACAGTATGACCGGTACCTATGAAATCCATATGATCCAGGGTTAAAATAAACCCAAACTGGCCTGAAATGTAAGCCTGCTTTTATATTTTGTGGAATGTAGCAAATATTAATGAGAGGAAGGCCCTGAAACCAATCTAAGCCATTTCTAAGACAACCTTCACTCTCCCAAGCAGCCACCTTTTTTGGCTGTCCTTCATCCATGCCCATCCTTCTCTGCTGAGTGTAGAATCCATGAAGCCTGATGAGATACGTGCACTTCAGAGCCCTTGCTTTACAGAAGATGTTGATATTAATATCATATGATTCAAACAGATGGAGGGGCCATAGGGACTGGGGAAACCCAATGTCTTCTCCAGGAACCAAAAGTAAAGCCTGTCCAAGGCTTATAAGGGTACAAAAATGCATCTCTCAAAGGGGTTTGGAGAGGGCAATATAGGGCTCAAGGTGTCTTGCTTTTCAGTCCGCGTAATGTGCATTCTGTTAGCTAATTGCTCATCTATTTGCTTCAAAATTATACAACCACTCATCTTTAGATGTTCTTCTATTGATGTGCTGAAGGTAAAACCTATGAAACCCTGTGTGTGACCCCACACGCCTGTCCCAGGCTCTCACTGAAAGCAGAAGTCACACTGGTTTTGTGTCTCTCTCATTTCTCGAGTTAAATTTCTACAGGAGTTCACGCTGACTGAGATGAACCTGCAACTCAGCCAACTTCTTTAGCAAAGAAAATTGATTCTTGTTTACTCCTTTCAATAAAGAGAATCATGATGAATTTTAATAGGCCTACCCCCCACTGCTAGAAAATCTTCCTCCTTTGGCTGCATGAGCTTTGAAATGCGCAAATCAGAAATAAGCCTGGATTTAAAGAAAAAGACGATGATAAAGAAATTCTGCAAGTTTAAAGCTCATCCTCAATTCTTGGCCAAATATCATTGGCTCTTTTTGTGTACCTTGCCCTGATAAAAACTTGCTGTATTATGAGAGAACCTGATTGTAAGCTGATCTTTGCCTTTTAACTGGACCACTAACGATGTCAAAACAACTGAAAGCATTTCGTATCTGTTGGAAAATTAACATAAGTCATTTCAACTCTGTTGAACAGACATATTTCACTATAGAGAGAATTATTTAAAAAAAATAAAAATGCAGAGGGAAATGGGACATCAACTTTTAAAAATATTTCCTATATTATCATTCGTATGGCATAACCAAACAGGCAGAGTGCACACATATTGGCCCCAGTCCTGCGATTTGGATGACAAGGGAGATCCTTTTGCCTAGGCAGTGCAAAACTAATTTCATTGCACTGGCACATAATGCAATATGATTGCTCCCTCAGTTTTATATTACAAGGTCACTGGAGCAAAAATTTTTGTGGTTTGTACAGTACCAAGCACTCCAAGAAAGCTCACTATATAATGATGCTATATTTAGTATATATAATCCCATACCTACTATATAATATGAGGAAAAACTCTTTATTCATCTGACGTAGCAACCATGCAAAACCGTAAAGGACAGATTGCAGAATAGCAGCTTTTGATGAGAATGTCTTGCTCTTATTTTTGAGTATGAAAATGATTTTTGTTTCCCAAGAACTTACAAACATTTGGAAACTTTAAAATGAAGTAGTTCCATACATAATACACATATATATTTAATCTGCATGCATCAAAGAACTGAATTCAGGATTCAACTTTTAACAATTCTGACAAACAAAACATTACAATCTGTCTAAACCATGAAAGACCTCAACCCTATTAGCACTAAACTGTTTGATCACTTCAATAAGCGATAAATTGGCCCTTCCATTGGACACTGCATCCCAGAGCTCTGCTGAGATGTTCACATCAGCCTTCCCCCAAAGCCGTACGAGTTTGAATCTTCAAAAGTAAAGTTTTCACATACCAAAGTTGATTCTAGTCCACTTCAGAATAGCTCTACTGAACATTATTAAAAAAATAAGCCTTTTTAATAAAAATGCTTTCAAAATGATTATAGAAATCCAGTCAACACATTTACTTACCAAAACACAAGCCTATAAAAATGGAGTATGCATACCCGTAGCTGCCTCAATAAAGGAAAATGCTTTCCTTTTTTTCCTCCCTCTCTTTAAAGGTTACACAAGAACAACAAACTTCTTAAATTCTATTTTTGCCCACTGTAAGCAGAGTTTTATCTAACAACAACTGGGCTCAACATCTCTAGCACCTGTGTTTTCTGAGAGTTCATAAAACAAGTACCAATTCAGTTCTGCATATGCCATCTAAAGTTATCTCAGCTTCAGTTGATGTGACTTTGGAACCAAAGTATTCTGGCTTTTATTTTCTTTGTAACTCACATGCTTAATATCAACACAGTTGTATAGCTCAATTATTGGGCAGTTAATAATATCAGGAAATAAGGTATCAAGTATACACACTGCATCAGACTTTAGGACTAGTGTATCGCTGAAATTACTCAATCATAATTACTTAAATACTTGGAAAAATTCATCCTGCATCTTTGTTGGTAATATTTTACCCCAAATGACCCTGAAAAAAATGCAAAATATCCTTCATTTTGAAATACCTTTCCATGTTTTTTAGATTCATCATTTGTTCAGTAGAAGTGAGTAAAATAAAATGACAGTTCATTGTCATTAGGATGAGCATCAATATTCTTGTAAAACTAATGCACAAATAGCATGAGAGAAACAATCCAACATGAATACTATCAGAATATAATGAATTATGGCAATTTTGATTTAGAAATGCAAAGGCTCTTCTGTCATCAGAGCTAAACTGCTCCAGTTCAAAGTCGGCACGTATCTTGTTGAGCTGACCCCTCTAGCAGCTCCATCCCACAGTTTCACCCAAACAACACTTGATGATGCACAATGCTACTTTGGTGCATCCCATAGCCAGCGCCAAGAGACCAAGGTCAACCACTGGAATTTACTTCTCTCAAAAATAGAGCAGGCACAAGGATGCAGAACTGCATGCATGGGCACATAACCACGTCACCAACCTAGACAGTATATGGGGTAAAACACAAAGCAGCTCTTCTCAGCAGAGCTGGCCACATGCACGGCTCCAGCGCCAGGGTCCGTTTCAAGGCAGCACCCATATCAATGCTGTAATGAGAGTCAAATCCCATGTAATTTACACATTAAAAGGAGAGAGCAATGCATGAAAAAATCAGTTTGGCTAATGAAAAAAATCAGTTTGTCTAATGAAATTAAAGTCCCTAATCAAATATTGGCAGGAAAGATATTTAGAAACTCTTCTAATGTCATCCAGCTAATTCTCCCCTCTTCCAACTCAAAGAGAAAGTGGTTGACTGTTTTATTCCCCACTGAACCTCCCGCCCTCAAATCACCAGAAAGACCCTGTACTGAAGAACATAATTAAGACAGATTAGGGCAGATTTAGCTGACAGCTATACTATACAGCACAGGTAATTCCTTTTACTTCAGAAGCTGCGGAACAGCCCAGATAGGTAACATGCCAACAGGAGAGGCTTTCTGAGAAGGTCTCCCCTTCAGAAAGTTTTCTGTAACTGTTGCCCCATAACAAAACAAATTTCAAAGCAAAGAATCTGTATTCCTGTCTGAGGGTCTCTGCCTCTCAACGTTCACTTACACTTGTCAGGTCATAGACAGGAAAAAAACAACCTGGTAAAAAGTTGGGACTGATGTGCTCTATAAATCATCACTTTTCCCATCACCCACCTCTGCAAATACACTCCTTAGGTCTTGCCATTCTGCCTTCTCTTGTTTGGTCTTTCTTTCCTCCCCGCTCCTGGTCACTTTCCTTGATGTTATCATCCCAAACTCTCTTTGGGTCCTCACCACAAGCCCACAGACACGAGTCACCCTTCTGACCTGCACCCCAATGCTAGAGCCAGCACTGGCCCACACCACATACTTGTCACATTACAATCCAAACACAACCCACTCTTCATTCCTCTACCCATTTTTCACACTTGTGCTTCCCCTTTCTTCTTTTTCCTTTTCATATTGCCTTGGTTTTAGCAGTGAAATACTGTGAAGCCAAGCAGGACAGAATTCTTACGCTCAGTTCTGGTGAGAGCCTTATCCAAAACAACACAATAAAAAAAAAAAACGACAACCAACAATTACCATACAAATGAAAAAGCTGAATACCTTATAGGTGTCTTCATCTGTGTAAAACCCTTTTCCTAAAGGAGAAATTTCATCAAATTTTCAGCATGTGACTCTCTTTATTCATTATTTCTGTTTTTCTCATGTTTGAAATAGCTCTAACTCAACAAAGTTCCAAGGAAGTTATCATTTTGCTTTAACATAAGGTAATGTAGGTTTCTATAGATAAATTACTACTGATTCCCAAAGGGTGAAAATCTGAACATATGAGAAACTGTTCGAATGAGGATATGAGGAACAACTGCCCACCAGGATTAGGAAATCCAGTAAGTTCATTGCACAAGGCCATGCAACGACATGCAAAACATTCCTACAAGAACTGGGAGATGAAGAGGTCAAACAAAAGAATAAATAAGGGGTTGTCATTGACAGTTGTAGCCGGAACCATCTTGCTGAGCAATGCTTTATCAGTAGGCTGCAGTTCTGATGATGGCCTTTTATTGTTTTTTGTGGTAACGCTTTATTTTAAGTATCTTATCATTATGAATTCATTTAGTATTGATTGTAGTGGCTCTGATCATAAAGAATTAATTTGGCATGCCATGAATGTCATATGCATTCATATAAAAAAAACTGCTTCAATTCAAGATTAATTAATACAGGGAAATGTTATTGCTTTTGTAATATCACCATCATAATACATCTCATTTTTTTTCCAGTAGTTCAGATGCCTGCTCTTAGTACTTTCAGCAGAGTTTCTTCATTCTTACACAAGTTTTTCAAAGAGTAATTAAAAGCCTGCTTTATTTTGTTGCATTAGGGTTTAAAACACTTGCAGAGCATTTATTGGTCCAAAACTCTCATGCCTTCATTCCAATAACTGCTATAGATTTTCCTATTTGACAACACTGGAACAAGCAAGCATAATTTAAAGCTGGGATTTCTCACTAGACAAACAAAAGGCCTGTGTCTTGAGACAGAACAAGCAATAGCAGAAGGGATTACCTGTGACTTCAAGCCCTCAGTAGAAATGTCAAAATACACTTAGAGCAAATTGAGCCTTGACTAAAAGCAGGTATGTGCGCTTTGGCCACGATGGCTCATTGCATCTGTTACAGGCAATGTGTCAGCCATGTCTCCATCCAGCTGCTTCTGACTGTGATGCAACATGACACAGTTTGATAACAAAAGGATGTAATACACCATAATGACTCCAGGCAGGCAATTGCATTGTGATGGGGTGTGCTGTCATGTAGTAGCAGGTGACATACCTCTTCAATCAGTCATGGGCTAATCGCTAAAGCCTCCAGTTTCAGTTCACTTTGGAAAAAATCCTAAAGTCTTGATGATTATTTTCCTCTGAACATTTCAATATTGCATCCTGCTGCACTCACCCTGGCTACCCTCCCCTTGTGCTGAATTCCCAGATAGCAGATGAGGCCATGCCAACACCAACAAACCCACGAAGGAACACCTGGTATGGAGGCTGGGCACAAACTGATCCTCTTTGCTGGGAAATATTTACACATTCACCCTTAAAAATTAACAAAGAGAGTGCTGTGAAGGTAAGAGGCTATTCTTTATTTGTGCTATGGGAAGCAATAATGGAGATTTACACTTCTTCAATACAGCAAAGGATTTCCCAGAATGCTGACTAACTGAACTACTCGGTACTTTATTGATGTACCAACACACTGAAAACACAGTTTATTAATAAATAGCTCAGCTAAAGATGTAGAGGGAGCTTGGAGGAGGATGGAGTCTACAAGAAACAACGGGGGGAAAAAATGCTGACTGAAGAAACATGATCAGGAGATTAACTTTGGGAATCGGGAGGGAAATTTAAGTGCCTAGGGAAAACCCTGAGGAGTGCGGGGAGATCTATGGGAGGTCTGTGCCTGCAGAATGCTTCCCCTCCTGTTTCTGATTTGCACAGCTTTAACCATCCTGCCATTTAATTAATTTCCTTTGTAAGGAATATCACAGATGTAAAAATCAGCGTCTAAAATAAATAAATAAAATCCCTGGGGCATACATGCAGAGCATCAGACCCAGGTTATATGGCAAAGACCACTGAAGGAAAGGACACACACAACCACCATTTTACCTATGGACTTTCATTTGCTTGCATCTCAGTGCTGGTGCTCAGCTCCCATTGCTCAGCAGGACGTTGTGTGAGGCAAGAAAAAATAGCAAGGAAACACGTCCCTCATATCTTCCCTTTCAACTTCAGCAGCGTGGGGAAGCATAGCAACGTGCAGCAGATGTGCTGAGACCACAGCAATCTCTTCCTCATGATTACAGTTGGTTATACCTGGGGATGGGCAATTTAATTCAGGCATTAATGTGCAAAGGAGAGTGGTACTAAAGTAAAATAAGTGGTGCTAAAGGCTTTGTTCCGTCTAAAGTAATACGGTGTTTTATTTTGCTAGACCTGGCTCACGCATAAAGAAAAGAGGCACAGTGATACTCTGATGAGTACTACAAAGTGAATGTATTTTGTCTCAGTGTCATTGTCATAAATATCATGAAATTTCTTATTTGAAGTTGAGAAATAATGATTCTTCCTCCTTAACACGCAACAGCGACTCTGCACCCTATTGTTTTCTACCATTTGAGAATGCCCAAAGATGTCATTAGAACTTCATGCATCAATATTAAACCTTTGCAAACAGTTGACTAAATGAGCAGCTATCTTGGTTTCTGAAAATAGTGTACTTTTTTTTAATTCATTTATCAGTAACTAGGTGTAGTCAATTGCTCTCCAGTATTGATCACAATATCTATAGCAGTCGCAGAGTACCTTTGCTGAAGGTCATCCTAAGGTCGAGTTATGATCAATATGAATTGACTGTCTGCAAATAAATTTAAATAGCTGACATAACCGAAAGGAGTATCTATTTAAAATTAAGGTGGACCATGTGTCCCTGTGTTAGAATTGCTCGTGGTCTTCATAAGCACAGAGGAGGTACAAGCAGGCTGAATGAGCTCCATCGGTTCAGCAGTTTTTCATACAATTAGAGGTAAATAACTCAGGATATAATCCTGAAAACGTTTACTTGCAAGGAAAAATAAAATCCACAGTCTTCAATCTTTTTTATATCGTGCTGACTCACTTGGGATCAGACCCATTGCATTTAAAGTAAATTATCCAATATTAAAGAATAGACACGTGCAGGATCTCTGTTGCAACTTCACATTTCCAGTAGGAAATGTGAAGTTGCTACTCTGAAGTTCCTACTATGTGATCTCTAGAGAATCCAGGTCACAATTCTTCAACATCAATACCTACACTTTGTTCTTCAGATCCAATTTAGACCCACATAACTTGCATTTCTGAGCCAAATAGGTTCCTCCCAGTTTTAACACCTGTTATCAGGCAACCATATTAAAATACGTTAAATGGAAGCCAATGGTCTAAAATTCGATATATATTTTTTTTAATTCAATAATTTCTACAGTCTCTATTGAAATTTCAGAGAACAGAAATCTGAGGATCATACAGTTTCTGGAAGAAAATAAAGAAATCTAGTGGAATTAGTGTATTAAACTGAAATGGGGTCACACAAAATTAGCCATGAGAGGCACGTCCCAGGTGGGACAGAGCGGTTTGGTTCTGGGAGAAGACCTGTGATCAGGTCACTGGCCACTGGATGTCACTGCTGCCTACCCAAAGGTAGCCCACAAAGCACTTATGTGACTGTAAAAATTGTGGCTGTAGGAAGCAGTTTTGCTGGAAACGTTCCACGTAGTTAGGCAATTTCTAATTTCAGAAAAATAGGCTCATAAAGCTCAAAAAGGCAATACCCAACTTCAAGAGTAATTAGTTTCATTTGTTTGATTCAGCCTTCGCTGAATGAGAAAAACTAATAAAGAGTGAGTCTGAGGGTCGCAAGTACTTTCAGAAAGTTGCAGCCATTGTTCTTTTTAAAAAGATGTCTTCAACAAGAGCACTGCTTTTCTGATATCATTTGAAAGGACAAAAACAAGCCCTCATCATGAACATCCTCCTTTTATTTCTGTCAATCTGTACCTTCAGGAAGAGTACATTGGTTTGCCTTACCTAAAGGAGACATCATTGCTATTCCCAACCTACTACCAAATCGCAAGCCCCACTGAATCAAAAACAATCTGATCAGTACCTAGGAAAAATATGGCCTACTTCTGAGACAAAAAAAAAAACCTTCAAATTATTTTCTATATTTAGACTATAGAGTCTAAATTATTATTGTTGTAATTAATTGAAGCCATTCATCTTGGTTCTTCACATTAGTGTGCGGCTCTACGGGTGGGATTTATGTGAGCAAATGCAGATGTCTATCTTGCAGACATCTGAGCCAGGCTCTTCTCATATTCAGGCTAGAAAAAGAGATGCCATTAATGTGGAATTAACCTCATCCAAAAGGAGATATAAAATCAGGCCAGATTTTAATGGATCTATTTCTCCTTCTTGGCTTAAAGAAGACCTAAAACAACCAGCTCTGATCTAGACATCTAAAGCCAGGTGAGCTCATAGGAAAAAGGGACATTTCAAGTGTTTAAAGCAGGAGAACCTGTACAACTCCTCTTAAATCCAGAGCTCTGTGTTAAACTGTACCTCAAGAAGGGTGACCTTAAGCTTTCCCATGAAATACCCTAATAGAAGGAGCTGAGAGCAAAAGGCTGTCGATAGCATGAGGCTTCTCAAGAGAGGGACCACTTCTGCAGTCTGCAAGGTCTTCATTAGCTCCTACTCAGATGTTTGAAACCTTCCTGGGTGGCTTTTCTCATAGCTGATAGTGATGAAACTGACCATGAAGAGGCTGGCCAAACACCAGACCTCATGCAGGAGGGAATATGGGAATGCACAGAGCAGACAAGACAGCAGGAACAACTTTTCCTGGCAACAGAGAGCCTCCAGGCCAGATCAGCCATTTCAAAAACCGTGACGATGCAGTGTACTGGGGGGAGAGGCTATCCAACTGGGCAGCGCCTCTCCTCAGGATTCCCTGTATGCCAGTTCCAGCCCTATTTTGGCATTCAAACCCTACTTTAAGACTTCAGGCATTTCATAAATTTGAGTCCCAGCTGCACTTCATGCTTCACTGACACCTCAAGATGGATTTTCTGGTTGGTGAAAATGACATTGTGTTAGAAGAACTCACACAAGATAATGTAAATCCCACCTTATCCAAGAAACAACTGGTTCCCGTCAAACAGGGCAGTTCTTTGTACACACTGCAAATCCAATGCCCATGTAGCCTCTGCTTCCCTTATCCTTTTATATATGTACACACATATATACACACAAGAACTGCAGAGGTGTGTTAGGTGATACACAGCTAAAGCCTAGAAACAGCAGCTCTGTTTTGGGAATGCACAGCACAGTAGCAACTTTGTTTTGAGGCATCCAGGCATGCCACTTGATCCAGCTCAGATGCTAGGAAAACAGGATTTACATGGACAGTATCTGTACCTCTACCCTCACTCTTTTACAGTAGTTTGGCCAACGAGATCGCTTGAATTGAGGTGTACAAAGGAAGTATTACTGACAGATTGCTGCCTTGTCACATGGAGAAGCATTACCAACCAGGCCTTCTGGGAGAAGTCTTTCATCTTTAACTGAGATATTAGAGGCCTTTCCTAATAAAAAGATACATCATCCATTAGCCTATATATATTACCCAAATGACATCTTCACAAAGTGCAGCAGTCTTGGGGCTCAAGCCATCCAAGAAGCAATTACAAAATCAATAACACATGCTGTGGTGATTACATTTGATTAGAGACAGCATAGGGAAAAAAAAAAAAGGAAAAAAAAAAAGGAAAAAAAAAAAAAAAAAAAAAAAAGCAGCAATATTCACCTACTCCCCCATTCCTCAAATGTAACTCTTCATTGTAAAGGTTTCCTCCTTATACATGAAGGAAATCAGTCCGATACACTGATTATGATGAACACAGATCAAGATCTTGACCACCAAGTCTAGGGAAAACATGAGTCTGAGGTCAGACTGTGAGATGGAGCCGCCTTCTTTATTGCTGGGCCAGAAGCCCACACATCCCTTCACAATTTGGATGCAGAACCACATATGGTTAAAGTTTGAAGCCATCCCTCATCAACAACTTATCTTTTTTGTATTATATACACATACAAAAAAAAATAATTAAAAAAAAAAACAAAAAAAACCCCCAACCCTTAAAATCTAAGTCATCTATTGATGGTTGACCACTTTTGTGAATAACCCTACTGGAAGTTGACGAATGGCTTAATGTAATGAATACAACTCAGAAGATTATGGCTTACTCTAAGGAGAAAGTTCTAATAAGGCTTCCAGTATGGTCAGGATTTGATAGGGCCTAGACAGGCCAAGCTAGAGTTGGCTGTTCTGCTTTAATGTTAAATAAATACATATTATAAAATGTTGCAATGAAAGCTTACAGCTTAGGTAGTCCATTTAGCAAAACAAGGGAAGAAGTAGAAATAGAAAATAGGGAGTACAGACGTTCTTAGAGACAGAAAGGGAGTTTTATTAATATTTTATCCCTAAGCAGGGGCTGGGGCTCATAAAACCCCATTCAAAAGCTACCACATTCAACAACAAATGCTTACTTGCAGATTCTTGACCAGGTCCATTGAGAAAACATTATTTGCACTTCAGTTTGCTCCCAGTTTCAGGGAGTGGCCCACGCTGTATTCACAACAGCTAATGCCCACCAGCCCTCTCAGTCAGGCCAATGGGATCTGGAGGAAATGTGCCTGCAAGTCCCTCTCTCTCATGTTTGGTGGCCCTGCTAGGCCGGGGGGTTGGAATTACATGATCCTTGGGGTCCCTTCCAACCCGGGTGATTCTGTGATTCTGTGATTCTGTGATCTCTCCAACCATGCTCACGGGCATGCACAGTGTACAGCTAACATCATCATCAGCCCCTGGATGGATCCAGGAGGCTCCTGGGATGAGGGTTGTGCTGACACAATACAGCCATGACATGCAGGAGGGAAACTGAATAAATATTTTACTTCACTGTCTAAAGACTTAGTAGGTAATTTGTGTTCTTTGTCTAAAACACATCTTTTAAAGATAAAAATTAAGCAGCTTGTTATGCAGTCGCTAATCAAGCAAACACCTCATGCTCAAATATTTAAAGGAGTCCTTTTGTTTATTTTTGCTGTCTCCAGTGGGCTATTTGCTTGAGTCAAG
>NC_064440.1:3634972-3677472 GCF_023343835.1 Lagopus muta | reverse complement strand
AGGCTACTGGAAGAACCTGTGAAACAAACCCATTAACCTCTGCCTACACCCCTGGACTCTGCCAATTGGCCCTTTCACCCAAACTGAGTATTTACAACTAAGTTGCCTAGAGGAATTTAAAAATAATAATAATAATAATAATAATAAAAAAAAAAAAGTTAAAAAAAAATAATTAAAAAAATAAAAAATAAAAAATAAAAAATAAAAAATAAAAAATAAAATCAGAGGGATTCCCAATATTTTTCCAGGACAGATCCTTCAATTTTACAATGTTCCTTATCTCTTCCACATTACAGTCTGGTGAACCTGCACCTCAGCTGCATCACACCACTAATCCAGATGAGGAGGGCTGCACACTGGTTAAGACTACAGAAGCAGTGGTGGTCTTGTGGCTCCCAGCTCCTCGTGAGGAGGTACAGATTGTGCTTGGCTGATTGGTATCAAGCAGAAATAAATATCTAGGTGAAGAGCAGCTGGCCTCAGCTCAATGTGAGATAAAGAAATGGCAAGAAATAGAGAAACTGTCAGGAGTAATAATTTCACTTCTACTGAATGCTGCTCATTTAAGAGTGCACAGGATGGTTCTTGCTCTTGGATCCAAGTCATTTCCTTGGAGCTGGCAAAATTAGACAGATATAGTGCAGATTTTGGCTATCAGGGCCGATTGAACTTCTTTCTGCATTCAGAAGCTGCTACAATTTCTTTCCCTCCATTGAAGAGTACCACAGATGCCTCCACTGCGGAGGCATCACGGACACATTGCAGGGAGCCCTGAACACCCACACCAGGTTCAGCCCTGCGATGCAGTCCCAGATCCAGCAACACCCACATGCTCTCTGTGCAGCTGCACCCAGACTGAGCAGTAGCAAGGCCATCTTCACATAAAAACTCTAACCATAAAGATCTGCCTTTGCAATAACCAAAATTTTGCTGATTTTTTCTTGTCTGAAGACAGAATAATAAATATAAATATAAATATATATATATATATATATATATATATATATATACACACACTAGGTTGGAGATCATACCTTTAAAAAAGAAACTCTTCTTTGGGGCTCCAGCTTCTCCAAAAGAAACAGTCCTTTGTACCATGTATAGCAACAAGCAGAGCAGCAACAGAAGCTGTGTATGAGTGCTACCTTCCTTCCAAACTGCGACCTGCCAGTAATTTTCCTTCCCCTAAAATTTCCATCCTGTCATGACAGATAAAATGGCAAGGTCTACCATTCCTAATCGCTGGCTGCAGCTCCTATGAATTCCAATAGCATGCACAGTTTAGTTATGGACGTTAGGCTGCAATTCATAGCCAAGCCATGGAGGAGATTTAATTCAATAGTATCTGGGGTCATAGGAAAAGGGTGCCAAGAGCAGCAGACCCTGTAGGAAGATATCCTGAGAAAGATGCTAACAATTATACTGGATGCTTTTGTGGGAGCTCACAGGAACACCAAGAGGAGAATCAAAACCCTACAGCAGAGTTAATGTGCTAGAGAGATGTAAAGGGTGATGGCTGTAGGGTGGTCCTGTATTTCAAACTGCTCACCTGAAAACAAAAACTGGACAAAACTGGCCTGTGCTGGAGAAACATCAGCACACTACATAAAGTGGGACCATGTTCTGTTGCTGATATGGTCTCTGAATGTATTAGGCAACTGCTTTTGCACACAAAGGCTGCCCAATATTTCTATGATATGTTGAAGGTGGGAGATATTGGGCAAGTAAAGCCAAAGTCCCCCTTAAAATACAGGCAGTTCTTCAGCAGAAAGCCACATTCATTGGAAATCAGACATGAAAACAAAATCCAAAGTGAAAAAATGATCCATGATCCAAAAAATGTCTTTGGTGCCTTTTGCACAGCCATTGGCGCAACCCCAGTGAAACTGCAAGGAGGGCTGGGAAGGGACCAGCTCTGGGCTGACTGCTTTCTGAACAAAAGCAGAACATTGCAGGTGGCTCAGGAGCAACACCATCACCTACAGCTCATTGTGCCATGCTCCCTGGTTTACACAGAAAGGTTTTCAGTGGAGCTTTTACTGTAATGTCGGAAGTCATTTGTTTTATACCATGACACAGACCCCACATTAAAGCTATCACTGCCAGGCGTCCCTGTGAACGTAACTATTTTTATGGACCAAATGTTGTGGGTCAATGTTTTAACACAGGCTTGTTCTACAAGTATATTGCTCAACAAAGTGTCCCTCCACTGCAGGCGTTTAATAGGCTGTCTGCTATTTAGCCCATTACTACAACTCTGTGCTCTCTCTCTGCTTTATTAAAGCCCAGAGAGTCAACGGGATGCCCGTTGGGTGGTGTGTGGCTCAGAGGGTTTTACAATGTGAGCTGTGAATCCTCCAGTTTAAGGCAAAGGATGCTCATGAGCATGCCGGTCCCTCCACCCTGCCAATAACTCCCTCCTCTCAGGGCCAAACAACAAAAGCATCACCATTGACTTTTTTTTTTTTTTACATAACACCACTGTCCTAGATTTTTCATGGCAAACTGTCAAAGAAATACTTCGTTTGCCTTGGGCAGAATTTGTCACCCTGGTGTCTGGGTGATGGGTCCCCATCCCCAAGGCCTTCCTCTTTAGGCAAGCTGCCAGAGGAGGGTGCTCTGTGGTTAGACCTAAACACCCCAAATGGGAGAGGCAGAGAAAGCAGAAGACTGGGAATCCTCTTTACATCTTCAGGAAAAACATTCTGGTGCACGATTTTCTGTCCTCCCCCTGCCTTTTTTTTTTTTTTTTTTTTTTTTTTTTTTTTGTCTCTCATTCTGCCACTCTCTGGTTCTCTCACAATGGCAACAACAATGATCTTGTCTAAATGATTTCACAGACTATTATTCAGGCACTCAACTTTTAACATTTCCATTTTGTCATTTTGTTGCTACACAAAAGGTGAACTTCTCCAGTATAATGTTCTGAGAATTATGTCAATGAGCAATAATAGCTTTTAACATTAACTTGATCATTAACAACTACATTATCTGTGGCATTATCAGCACCTCACCCTATTGTGTAATATTACAGTACAGATTTTGGGAATTAAGGCCTGGTCTAAGCAAAAGTTCCTTGGATTAGGCTGTGATTTTCTTTTAATTGAAAGATTGTAAAATACTTAAAGTTTTCTCTGAACACTTCAATCACTGCACATTTGGTTTATGTCAGCTTGTCTTACCTCTAGAAAAGCGTGGTAAAATATTGTTTTTAACTGATCAGAGAACACCCAGACAGGGAGCTGAATTAGTTCAGTTAAACTAGCACAGGCTGCAGAGCAATGCCAGCAAGAGCACCTATCTGGGAGGCTGCTAAAATACAGAGCCATCTCCATGTTGCATTTTTACCTCAGGTTTACTCGATCTGTTTCAAAGATATGCCAACAGAAATGATGCAGATGTTAACAATTTTATATTGCTAGACAGAGGGGTGCCAGTTTTAATTTGTCCTTGACAGAGAGTCAAAGGTAGCATGTGAGGTTCCAGTTCATTCTGCACGTTTCCTAAATAAAATTGCCCTACAATTCACCTCTGCACATCCTTGTTATTGGCAATAAATCCCACAGACTACAGTCCTTGTTATGAGTGCATGTTCTCAGATACAACCTTTTTTGGGAGAGAAGGTGCAGCATATCCAACTCCTTTTACAGAACTAGTGCTTTAACTGATGGGAAAGCCCTTATCGCTCCAGATGGGATACATCTATTGATTTTACTTGAACTATTGCTGATTTACCCCATCAAGCACCTGCCCAACTCCCTGCACGTCCCTAGAAGTCTCTCATTAGGACCTCAGACATGAATCTTATGACCACGCATTAACCAGGACACAACTATTCTGCTCTCCTGACACTTCCTTTCAAATGGGAAAATAGCAAAGCCATCAGTAGCAAAGACACTGTCCCAAGATCTCACATGAGTCAGAGGCCCACCCAGAGCCAAAAGTTAGTTCTATCAGTTCTCAAACATGCACTTTAACCACTTGACCATAGCTGTCCATGTCTCCCACCCAACAGCCACACCATCACTACACTACTGTGGGCTATTTCTAATTGATCCAGGCTTGCCAAAAACAAATAAAAGGGAAAAGATCCTCAAATCCAACATTGTCTTCTTGAGAACCAATGGCCATGGAGCAGGGTGCATTGCACAGAGCACGAAGGGGATAATGAGGTGTCCCATCAAGGCAAAAAGCCTGCTAAAGGGAGGAAGTTCAATTTCCACTTTCTTTGTTCTGGCCCTGATGCAGCCAAACAGAGAGAAAAATGGGAAGAACAGTCATCACTGCTCCCAGTGACACAAAAACCTGCAGCCTGGGAGGGGACAGGAATTTTGTGGATGCAGAGCGCTGGGATAATGCAGACAGAAGCTGAATATCAATAAAAATATTCATTTAGCTCCATGAGTAAATAATTTCATTCTAGTAACAGTTACAATAATAACAATAATGAAAACAATCTCAGAGACTCAGAGAAGCATTAGAAAGATGCAACATTCAATTTGCAGAGTTAGTTAAGCCAAGTCTTAGATGAAAGAAATATTTTTAATATAATTATAAGATATTTATTGGGAAATTCTTGACTCATTCTTCAGGCAGTTCCATAGACCATGGTGGGTATTTTTGAATGTTGCCATGGCTCCTGACATTCACAAGAAACATCTCTGACTACAGGCTGGGAGATGTGCTGCAGCATCCTTTTGGAGCAGCAAGTCGTTCAAAACTGGGACTACGAAGGCCTTCATCAAAAACAGGAAGAAGTATCAGGCACCCAGTGAGCATAGGTGAACCAAAGCTTCTCCCTTTTAGGAACAATTCATGCAACCACTTGGAACGAGACCAGAACCTCATAAACAAGCACAAATAGACACAAGTGTGATGAAGAGGAAACACAAGCATCTTTTCAGCTCATGAACATGTTACACATCACTGTGGCTATCCGTACCAGCCAAGAGCTGGCTTGGGTATTTTAACAACTGTGCTGGAAGATGCACACTCAGGTATTTCACTTTAAAAATTGTGGTTATTTCTGAAACTGAAGCTTTGTTTTA
Organism: Lagopus muta; assembly: GCF_023343835.1. NCBI lineage: Eukaryota > Metazoa > Chordata > Aves > Galliformes > Phasianidae > Lagopus > Lagopus muta. The sequence continues at coordinate 3,672,424 of NC_064440.1, read as the reverse complement.
AGCACTTGAGACACCATGCCTTTGTCGATAACTTTTTTTCTGTAATTCCATTACCACAAAGCACAGGATTGCCAAATACCCCCAAGACCAGGAGATCACAACTTGACTAGTAGCAGATGCCCACTCAAAGATTTTAAATTCATCCATTTTCCACGCTCAACGATGTGAGCTACCTACGTCTCAGCAGCAAACCCAGACAAAGCCTGTAAAAATGCAATACCCTAACATATTCACTATTTCAACCAATTTTAGTCCAGGAACAATCAAAAGAAATGAGAAGGGAAGCATAAGAGGTTTCACACAAGCTGTTCCTGTTTAAGGACAGAAGTTTTAGCTCAAAACCAGCATAATTGTGATGTCATTGTATGCAGCAAAAGCTGCAGGCGAATGGAGCGCTTTTGTTGTAATACCACTACTAAAGGCAAATTTGAAACACTATAGCATCTTCAGATTATAATTATAACTGTTTGTTGTTTGTGTGGCTTCAAAGATAATAGAAGCTGTTCATAAAGTTTACACGACACCGGTGTGCTGCATACAAAATATAAACTCAAGTGTCACAGGCAAAATACTCTCAACAAGAAACCTGGAGACCATCAAGTGATTATTTAACATTACTGTGACCAGCAATTAAAAATAGAACAGCAGAGATACAACCCCAAAATCCTTAGGCCTGATCAGATAAACCAAGACAGGCTTGCCTTGACTTGCAGCATAGAATTTTGGCACCTAGAGAAACAGCTGACTCAAAAAACATTCCATGGCCTCATTAGCATTCCCCAACATGGGTCCATCACGAAGGAAGAAAAACACCAATGAAAGAGAGAAAAAGCAATAATGAAAAGATATTTAATCACTCACTGTGTGCGCCTCCCTTTCTCCCAGTCCTTCTCAGCAAGCAGTGTGTGGTTCTCCTCAATCACTGCAGGGAAGGCCCAGCTGTGCATCTCCCACAGGTGTTCCAGATGTACATCAGGGAGGTCGTCCTTTCAGCATTGCCTACAGCTGCTGGGCAGCAAAGGGGAGAGCGGGCCTCACACAGTTAATTGATAGGTCTGCCCGTCTTCACCACCTTGCTGTACAGCTTCACCCGCAGAGGTGCAAAGAGAGGCAGATGTGGTATTTGGCAAGCTGTCAAGACACATCTTTCTTTTTAAAAGTAAGGCACACATCACCGGCTGCTCTCAGCCGGGTCCTTCTGTCTGCAACAACACTGCCGTCGGCACTGAAATGCCCTTTTCAAACATGGTCAAGGAGGAGAGGGTGATATAGAGGGGGAAAAAGTACTTTTCCTGGGTGCTACCCCAAATGGACTCATTCCCTTCCCACCACGCCCTACTGCTGAGGGCTGCCCTTGGTTCTCATGGCCTCACTCACCTTCCTGGGCTCACCAGCCATGGTCCAGCCGTCCTGCCAGGTGTGGGTCTCATTCTGCAGCCCCAACACAGTACTGGGTCTGACATCAACCACACGCACAAGGCATTCCAAACATCAGTGTCCTATGCTCGCTTTCACCATGGTGTCATTTTTATTGTTTCATCCATCACCCCATGCTCCCCACTCCACAGGCAGCCTCTCCCTCTAAGTATTTCTCAGAGCCTGGGGGCCTGAGGACAGGTTTGAAGCTTTGGAAGCATCGAAAAGGTTATTTCCATTGACACCCACCCCATTCTTATTGTCTCTACAGCTAAATAGCAATGATCACTCGAAAAGCTAATGGCGGTGGTGCTACCGAGAGCCTTGTGATGCCTGCACCTCCTATCAGAAAACCAATCAAAGTGAATGTGAAATCAAAGTAGACAAAACTGAAGTTCTTCTTATGGACGTCCCAACCAGTAACAGCAGCGTTGTCTCCTTTGATTTAAAATTCACTTTGAAAGTCTCCAAACAGGAGGTGCAGCTCAACTGCAGAAGCAGAAGCGAAATGGGAACACCACCATTCCCTTCTCCTGTGGCTGTGGCTAATGGGTGGAGGATGCTTAACAAAAGCCATAATAAGCCCCTGGTGCCAACTGGAATAATCTACCCACATTATCCTTCAGTGCCTGTGCTTCCCAGCACGGACATACACGACTTTTTGTTGTTCCAGAAACCACCGAGCGCAAACGGAGCGGCTCGTTCCAGCTGAACTGGGACTTTCTGCATGAGCTGACATTTTGGAAAGTAGTTTCCTTCTTGGAGCTGAGATGGGATTTTTCTGGCTTATACAAAGCAGGAAATTGTCCACAGCTCTTAACTTCCACTTCTAACGTATTTTCGTTAAGTAATTTGCAAGCAAAACAGCCCAGAAAGTGCTTGGTCAGAGCAACATGTTTTTATAGTCACTGTGTGTGAAAGAGCAGAGTATTTTTGGTACTACCATTCGAATGGCAGTTCCCCAGTTCCTCACTGGATCATCTACTGCTTTTGCACAAACATTTATACCCTTAGAACTAAGAATGAAAGCAAGCAGTACAGGTTTGCATCCACGTTCACCAGGCATAAACCACCATGCCCTATCCGTAGCCCCACTGAAGGGCTCCTGTGGGACATCTCTGGTAGGGACAGAAGCTCCCTAGCATCACATTCTTGCCTCGCTGTGCCACTTCTTTCCCAATGACACTTTGCTCAGAGCCAGGAAGGGCAAAACTGGCAGACTGGAAGATTGCCTAATGTGCTGTGACTGACATGTAATCGAATATTCCACCGCTGGTCCTCGTGTCTGCAGCACGGGGAATGTGACACCCTTCAACCAAGCTGTGATCACGCCTCGTACTACTGCAAACAGCTTCCCAAAGGTGCGGTGGGGCTTCTTCGTGGGGTGAGAGGGGCCCATGGGTCACCTGCTGCCAGGAAGGTGCCGAGCAGCAGCAAGGACTGACCTTTAAATGCCAGCATCAGCCCTGTGCGCAGCATTCATGGCCAGTGACCTGCACCGCAAGCCACCTGTTCCACATCGAACAACTCCTAAAAGGGAAAAAAGCTGCGAGCAACAAGGGAAAGAAGGAAAAAAAAAAAAAAAGAAAAAAAAGGAACATTTGGGGGTGAGAAACCCCAAGGGAAAGAACTCAGATGTTCGGGTCAGGCCAGAGAAAAGGTATCCACTCTTCTTCCCACTTTGCACAGCCTGCTGCCTGCCCGGCTCTTTGTCTCGGCCCCTTCCCAGCTCAGACAGCATTTCCCTTTTAAATGACATCTGAGCGCTGACATGCTGGAGGCACCCATCCTGCGTCGTCGCTGGCAGATGGTGCAGCTGGCCACGATTTTCAGGATTGCTTAAATAAAACCACCGTGCCATATCAAGAGATGTAAAGAAAATGCTCAACAGTGCTTAAGATGTTTAAACATCACAAACTGTCTAAGATTTCAGATTGCTGCACTGAGCCTTTTCTGCTGATGTAACCACCCTAATGAATAACGAGGATAAATTCAGCCTTGCAATTTGGTCTCTTTTCTTTCTGGCAGGCAGAGACAAGTCCTATGATATTCCTGCTCTGACCCAATGTCAGACTCTGGAAAATGTTTGGATAGTTGTAACAGCAAATTCAAAAGTTGGAGGTGTCTGGAGAAGGGAGTCCCACCACTATGAGCATCAGCATCAGGGTGCCCACACTGAAAGGTGACCCTTTGCTTTTATCCACAAAGCTGATAAAGTCTCTGCATCACTTTCACAGCCATGCAAGCACTTCTACCTGGAGATGCAGCAACATTCACACATCAGCTTGCCTTCTCTCCATCTCAATGGTTGCAACTACTCAGCTTGATGGACATTTTAGGAGATGGTTGTGCTCAGTGGTACATCTACCCGATTTTAAGCAAAAATTGCCACTCCAAATGCAGGAGCCATACAGCTCTACAAAAACTCTCTGGCTTTTCTTCTACTTAGATGAAATACTGGAAAATGGCAGCAAGGAGGAAACTTTGCTCTCATCTTTTTCAGCATCTCAGCTGCTGAAAAATTAGGTTGTGGAAGTAAAACAAAGGACTCAATGCCAGATTTACTGGAACTTCCTGGAAAGTTTGAGCCCCAGTAGATCAAGAGTACAAGAGTAGGCCATGCAGTGCTTAGAAAGGAGCACCATGAGAGCACCTCTACCTGCAAGCATCAAATGAGACCGCTCCCAGCCAACAGTTACGTGGGAGTCAACCTAAAAATTTGCAGTCTCTCTCAGCAAGGGGGAAACCTGACAAATGCATGTGTATTGGTTATGTTCTCCATACCCTGCTTGCTCTGATTATGTTTCCAGAAGCAGCGTTGGCCATGCTTGCGAAGACATTCAGGTTAATCAATATCAAGTTAAAGGGTGAGAAGTTGAGATGAATTCCAGCATTTATGTATTTACTAGGCATATTTCCTGGCAAACGTCTGGGCACTGCACAGTCTACCACATCCGGACACTGCAACCTACCACATCCAGGAAACCCATATCCTCCTCCCATTGCATTCCCACCTTAGAGCCCAACCCAGGTGGGAAAGCACCCTGAGAAGGGCACAGAGCCCACTCCAGAGCTCCTCATCCATCCCCGCATGGAAGCAATGCTGGAGGTGTGGGCAGCTGGCTGCCATCCGCAGGGACCACACTGCTGCCACCTCCAGGCACAGATGTCAGCATAATTGCTCAGGTTCCCCCATCACCGAGCCACCTGTACAACATATTTACCATACTGCAGTTGTTCTGTTGCTATTTGCACTGGAATAATCTTGGCAGGAAATGATAGTTAAACCAGAGCATAATTTTTTACGCTGTGTGTAATGTAAAATCGCCTCTCTGGATACGTAATGCACGCTCATTGCCTTCTTAATGGAATATAGTATTTCTTGTCAACATCAGAAATTGGCCAGAACTGCTACTTGAGGTCTGAATGCCTCTATTCAAGCTCCAGATTGCAATTTCTTACAAAAAAGAACCAAAAAACAAAAAGAAAAAACAACCAGAGAACTTTCACAAACTCTGCCAGGTAGGTGTGGGATGCTGCTGGACCTTTCCCAATGGCTGTGGTGGTGACATGCAGAGCCATTGCAGAGTTGGTTTGAGCAGAGGCTTCAGCTTCAAACATGGATTGGGGATCTGGATGGGCTCTTTGTATGTAATCCCACTCTGAGCCACATCCATTTGATGTTACAAAGCAGGCCAGCACACTGCTAACAAAATCACTTGGAGCAACCTTTGCTGTTGGCTTTTTTTCGAAGTAAATTTAAAATTTCCTTGTCCAGGCTTCAGTGGGAGGCACGACTCTTAGCATTGCAAGAAAATAATTTTCTGCTGCTGCTGTTCACGAGATACAGTACTTTTTTCTTCTTTCCCTGTTTGCTTTAAAAATTAGGTTGCTAATGATAATGCTTCTCTCATAGATGATCTTGTACTTTTTAATGACACCCATAGTTTTCCTCCACATAAATGACTAAATCCTCACAGAAATCTCTGTCTTGATTAGCACTCCTGCTAGTAAAATTTCACATACTAAATCAGTACCAGCTGTAGCAAGAAAGAATGAAAAAGGCAAGTGTAAATGTTCCATATGCCCTACCAAATTGGCATCTGTGTCAGTAACCCTGTGTTTTTTTAAACAATTGTATACATACATTCTCAGAAGTGTTTTGCTCACAGGATTCTGCAAGCAAAATTTCCTCTGTTGGTACATCACTGAAATGTCACATCTAAAAAAACCCCAGTCAGTAGTTTGCTTTCTCTCTCTCATGTGCCTGACACCAGCGTGCAGAGAAAGGATTCACCTCCACTTTGCTGCACCTTTGCTTTGCCATCTGCCCTCCAAAACCAGACCCTGCAGCTCTTCACATTTAGCACTTGGTTATGAGCTACCCAACATCACGGTGGCACTGAAATTATTTCCAAGCTGAGTTCAGAAGTAAGGACTCACCTTTTAATGCAGCTGTTGGGGAGTCACACAATTGAGTCACCATTCTTGTCTTTCATGTGACTCAGGGGTGAGGATGATGATGCAGGAGGGAGTGCTGACCACAAGCAGCCTGGGATAGGCTTACCCAGTGAAGAAGGTTATCAGTAGTCCAACATGAATTCACCAAGGGGAAAATCATGCTCAACCAACCCGGCAGCCTTCTACAGTGTCATCATCAGCTGGATCGATGCAGTGGGTGTTGTGGAACCTGTGCTGTCCTACACCTGGGGAGGTGCAACCACATGCACCAGGTTAGGAGATGACCTGCTGGAGATGAGATCTTTGGAGAAGGACCTGGGGTTTCTGGTGGACAACAGGTTGTCCATGAGCCATGGGCTGAAACAGGAACACAGGAAATTTCATACTAACAGAAGGAAGAATGTCTCTACTGTCAGAGTGACAGAGAATTGGAAAAGGCTGCCTGGGAGGTGGTGGAGTCTCCTTCTCTGGAGATACTGAAAAAGTCCTTGATGCCTTCCTGTGTGACCTGCTGTAGGGAACCTGCCTCAGCCAGGGGTTAGACTCAATGAATTCCAGAGGCCCCTTCCAAACCCCTGTGATCCTATGATTCCATGACTCAGCTTCATCATGCAAAATCACTGCATGGGAAAGTGGGTAAAGGGTGAGTAATGGTCATCCCCTCTTAGGACATCCCAGTGTTGCTAACCTGGCTCAGGTACCACCACTCTGCTAACAGAAGGAAGTAGAAAATGCACTGCAATAACTATGCGTGCAGCATGACTTACAGAAGCCAGCTACATCCTCACTGAAACTACTTCCAAGTCACTTACAGCCTATCCTGCACCTGGAATTTGATCAGTACAGCAAAATGGACTTTCAAAGTTAAACTAACACTCAATAGAGCCCCAAAAGGGTAGCAAATGCTGCAGCCTTCTGCAGAAAGATGATCTGGAGCCAAGACTGCCCGCTGGTGTAAGGCAACCTCACTTCACTGGGCTTCGGTGCACGACACTGATCAACGCCACCTGACCGCGATCTGCTAGCTCAGAGCCACCACGGGACAGGGAGCAAACAGGAGGAGCTGAGAACCAGTACAGGGCATGAATCAGATGTCCCAAGGAAAAAAAAGAAAATCTCTCGCATTTCCAAAAGTCAGACAGACCCTTGGCGCTCAAACTCTGGGCCACGACAGAGTGGTGACATTCGTTATGCCTTCTTTTTTTTTTTTTCCCAGCACGATACAGAGCGTGTATTTGCACATCATGTCATGCTTGTCTGCAGTAATCAGAAGCCATTATTTCCAAAAAGCTCAGCATTCCCTCCTGGACTCTGGTATGCCAAGTTCGAATTCGCTGGGATTTATTTATTTATTTTGAATGGTTGGTTTATAGCTGCTGCAAACAGACATTTATCATGGAAACGCTGACAAAACCGTAACTACAGCATCACGTTAACATCGGCATTGTTGCCTCTGCATCAGGCTTCCCCCAGCCCTACAAGCTAAATATCTGTGTCAGTACCAACAGCATTTGGGGGCAAAACCACAGCTCCTGGATGGAGATCCTCGCCTCATGAAACCCAAGGGAAGCTGCTGCCCAATCTCATTCTGTCAGGCACTTGCTGTGTGATTCAGACACAATTTACTCTCTGCAAAACAGATGAGAAAAAATGCTCCACGCTCACCTGCCACCACCAGCACCTTGTGCTATCAAAGCAAGCAGAGGAAGACTACAAATATAAACATAAGCAATAGCAACAAATTATTTACAAATACAGAAAGGAAATATTATTCCAGGCAGCCTCTATGCACAGAAAGGGGCAGGAACTTCACAGCTCTGCCGGCCTGCCTTTACTCTGAGATATCAATGAGATATCTCCATGTAACACCCTCACTACTTGGGGTTGTCTCATGTTTGCGATTTTCAGCTTTATTCCCAGCTTAGGTCTCATTCCTGACATTTTTATGTAGGCTTTGTATGCCACAAGACGCACGCATTAGATGGTGTTGAAACTATCAGCCTGAGTTGCTATTTTTAGTGTGGTGCCAAGGATGGGACGGAGACATAGGCGACAATTAAAGAGAATATATTCAGAGCTGTCATCAGCAAATGTATATATTTTTTTCCCCCTCTTGCCAGGAATCCTAAGTGTCAAAGGGCCTCCTAGGCAAAGTTTTGAAGGCAAAACACTCAGGTCACTCAAAAAAAAAGAAAAAAAAAAGCCAACAAAACCAGGGAGATGACATCAGCAGGAGGCTGGGCTGCTACAGGGAGCTTATCACCAAGTTCTAGAAAACTTCCCTTTGCTCCGTCAAAGCGCCCATCCACCGCCGCGCTTCTGTGCAGCAGCGCCCACAGATGTATGTGATTTGCAGAGCCTTCCTCATCAAGGGGATTAAGCAGCGCTCTTGCAATATGTATAAGGAGTACAAACACACACTTTACCCGCTCTGTTTTACGCCTGCCTGCAACAAACAGCCAAACAGATTGTGATGAAATTCAGACATTGACAATCTGACAAAAAAAAAAAAAAAAAATTAAAAAAATTGTCTGCCTTTAAAAAAAAATAAAATAAAATCTGGCTTCCAGGAGTTTTGCAAATCTAAATATTTTATTGAAATGCTGCAAGGCTGTAGGCTTCCCAATCTGATGGGAAGCCTACAGAGCAAACACGTGGATGTCCACAAAAAGACAAACACACATATTTGGGCCAACAGGGTGACCTGGTGTGGTTCCCTTCTGGCTCCCGAGAATGAGCTCGGCTCTGAAATGCACTCGTTGCCCACCAGTGTTTCTGCAGCACTCCAGCAGCCGTCTCAGTGTCAGCTTGCCCTTTCCTCAGCAGGGATCGCTAAGCCGTTCTGTATTATACTTCCAAGGCTCTCACGAGCTGGAGTTGGGAGATATAATATTTTCTTTGAAGTTTGCATTTCACAACACACTGGGATGCAAACAAGCTCCAGTTCCTCAGCACTCAAACAATTCTGGCACACGGGGACTGGGACTCAATATTGTACCGAGTTTTCTAATTATGTCTTTGTGATATTTACGCCACGATGTTAGGTGAAAGCAGATTCTAATCAATATAAACCCCCTTGTCTAAACAGGGCATCTGGGCTTTGAAATATTCCGTTTGTTGTCTCAGAATTACCCCGTAGCAAACCACCCTAAGAATATAATATCTCAGTGGCGGAAAACTTTGGAGTATTTCTGATAAACTTATCGTAAACAGATGAGTGCTTTCTCTCCGACAATATTAAGGTGATGTAAAAAGTGAAGATAAAAGTCAGCTGCATGCATAAAAATCCCCAGAAACTCGAGCCAACAAAATGTTGTGTTTACAACTTTAGAAGCTCAAAAGTCTGAAAAGGCAAAAAAAAAAAAAAAAAAAAAAGAATTCTTAAAGTAACACTAACTCAGCCACATGGCACATCCTGGCAGCTCTGCTTGGCAAAATAAACATTAGCATATTCATAGACACGTTTCTAGAGCGATGTATCACTAACGTGGCCAAACTGATTCCAACAATGGGGATCTCAACTTTTCTCATTGAGGGACAGATCCTCAGCTGGCAGAGGCGGCCCATCCCGGCACACAGACACCACACAGCAGCGCAAGCGCCCGCCCTGGAGCAGCAGCGCCAGATCCCAACATGCTGACAATCCTCTTCTCCTGACTTCAGCATCAATATTCATAGAACCAGATGGGCAGACGTGGTTACCAACCAGCTCCTCAGCCAGCAGCCTGAGCTTCCAGTTTGAAACCATGCACTGGTTTCCTGCGTACAGGAATCATAACTGGACTTGGGGCGGCTTTTACCAACTCTATCCATAGAAGTTTCCTCCACTGGAAATGTTCCGTCCGGATAACGGGTTCCCAAATGAGCTCTGCATAAAGCTGGCTTATCCCTTCATCCCCAACCTGCCCCCCGGCACAGGGCCAGCCCAACCTGTGAGCCCCTCAGGATCAGGGCATCTAAAAATGACACAAAGCCCCCTTGCCCCACCTCAGGGTGACCTATGCTAAATCCAGCTTGGCTGGGGCTCAGGATCAGTCCTTAGACATTCTTAACTTAATGCTGCAGGTAGGAAGGGAGCTCTCTTCTCCAGCAGTTGCATGTTATTTTTATGTTTCTACTGCCCAAGGCTCCCGTCAGTTCTGCAACACACTACATAAAAGTATCTGCACGGCTATAAATTCTACACAGCCAGGAAAAATTTCTTCTTGTAAATAAGCGGTGATGCATTGGCACAGGCTGCCCAGGGAGCACTGGGGGTTACAGATCAGGAGGTGTTCCAAATCTGTGGGGATGAGAGACACGGTCAGTGGGCAAGGTGGGGGTGGGTTGGGCTTGGGGATTCTAGAGGGCTTCTCCAACCTTAACGGTTCTATGATTCCATGATTCATTCCAAATGGATGATGTTACCATTTTGGAGACAGATACATAAAAAACATTAATAATTACAGAAGAAAAGTAGAAAGCACTTCACAGCTTCTCTCCAGCCTCCTAACAAACCACTATCTTCAGGACCAGGAATAAATCCAGCCAGAAAGCCATATAGAAAGAGAGGTTTTGGGGCAAACCCCACAGTGCATTGTACTGGAGGGACCACTTGGTGCAGTCTGGGCTGACCCCCAAGCCTCCAGAATCTAAAGATCCCTGAATAATCCCATGTGGGGGAAGAATTGTAACCACAAAGGGCAGAATAGGGGTAATGGCACCTTTCCTCAGGCCCCATGAAGAACCAAGGGGACAGCAGAGAAATGGGAGCAAGCACCAAGGTTTTCCTAGGAGGCTTCAGGTGAGAAGTTCCAGAAGCAGCAACTAATGGAATATTGTGATTGGTTTTTTGGGGGGGATGGGGGGGAAGAAAGGGGGATTAATCGCTTTGCAGTGCTTCACCAAGGCACAGCACCCTGCAATCTTGTTGCACAGCATCCCTCTGGATATCCGTTTCAGAAGAAAAAAAAATGTTTGTTTTCCTATCCCAGTGCGAAAATATGCTTTTCTTGCAAAACATACACGGCTTTCAAGAGTTAGCAGTCACCAAAACATGCTACAAATGGTACAGACTGGTACTGAGCACTTCAGTTGGAAACCCATAACAAAAGGCAGCCCTGCCTCCTGGTCATATTTGCAGGAGAAGCGTATCCCCTTACAAATAATAAAAGTATTAAGAACACGTTATGAAAAATAACAAAGAACAGTGCAGAAATCAGAAAGTGAGTGGCACTTCAGATGGAGTTGAGCAAATTAAGTCATTGACCTGAAGAGGAGATTAATACCAAACAAGGTGCCCCTTCTTCTGAAGTAATGAATATTCTTCAAACAGCAAGGGAGCACTGACTGCTGTTTGATGCTGATGACATTGAAAATTTAGGAGAACAGAAATTCCATCATTTTTCATTTGTATGCAAATGCGTCTGTTCCAGAAATTAACCCCTGAACCCCGTGTCAGTTCTCATCTGGAGGAACGCTGGGTGCCAGCACTGCACAGCGCTGCTTTCCTGGGGTCACCGGGGCTCCCCCGCACCGAGCGGCACTAAACCCAAAAAACAAAACGCAAACAGAGGAGGAAGAAAAGTAAGGTTGGGGAGTGTGTGCGTGTGCGGAGGGCGGAATCGGCTTTGTTGACCCCCTCCCGTTAACGGAGCACAAAGGAGCAATAGAAGCCAAAGCGAGTTGTAAAATGCACACCCCAAATGCCGGGCTTCGAGCTCGGGAAGGATTGTGATGCAAAGCGCAGCCCCCTCTCCCCCGGAGCACCAGGCCCTCCCATGGGGTCAGGTGAACGTGGAATCCCCCCTCCCCCCCCAAAAAAAACCCCGCACCGCATCGCTGTGCCATTCAGCCCAGCCCTCCACTGATCCCGACTCCTTTTGTCGCTCCGCACCTCGGACAAACGGCACTATCTGCATGTGAAGGGGAAAGGGATGATGGAGGCTTTTAATTGATGCGGATTTAATTATGCTAATTTAGACAGCTGTAAAGCCTTTTCAGTACGGGCGCATAATGGGACCAGCAAATACAGGTGTCCTTCACTGCGGGTGCTTAATGTTTAACCTCGATGGTTTTGTGAGGAGGGGAAAACGTCGAGTAATGGTTGACCAACAGAAAACTCTTTTTCTCGAGGACCAAAAGAGGGCACTTTCTTTTGGTTCTTTGCTCAGTCCCATGCAGAGCTGGAGAGACCTGTGCTGAGCAAAGCAAGGAATTCTCAAACGGTTAAGACTTCGAGTCTTTAGGCCTTCAGGCTTCTCCTGTGACCCTTTCTTGCTGTCTTTCACCTTTGAATCAAACCTCATCAGCTATGATTGAAGTAAATAAGCAACTTACCTTGGTAGAGTGTTTCCAGTGTCCTATCTGCTCCTTTGCCTTTCCCAGTGCTTCCAGTCTAGCTCCAACATCCTTTTCTAGGCTAGGTAGCTTATCTTTATAGGATACATCCTCCAAAGGGCCCAGGTCTTTTTGGCAGCTCCAGCACCTAGGTGCCTACACATCACCCTCCTGCCCCACAACAATGCCTTTTTTGTACACCTCCAGAGTGACATGAAAAGCTGGAGCTAAGTTAAAAATAGAAGCTGCTATTTAAATAAGCACTCGTTACTCACCAGTCTACACCACCAGGTGACACCATCAGGTGGAGCTGATTTGAGTAAGGCAGGGGAGAGAAGATTGAATGCAGCTGTGCAAAGTTGTCAGGTGCTGCAGCTTCTTATCCATCTCCCAGGAGCACCAAGAGCAGGCATAATAGCAAAAGTGCTCTCCTCACTCAGTTCAGCGTATGATACAGATTTGCTATCCCATTGTGTTCCATCACATGTCATTACAACATGGTGGGTGCATCAAACTGGGCAAGGCCATGTAAGTTGCCCTGTTTCCAGGTAGTTTCACCCCATGGGGTCTGCACACCAGTTGTGGTGATCCATTTTGTCAGTTGTTCCTGTCCTTGGAAATATTACAGTTGAGCACCAAGGGCTTGGCAGCCAAACTAAAGAGCTTCTAAGCCTGCAAATTTGTCTGCCTAAATACTTAGTGTCCCAAACACTATGTCCTCTTGCTATACAGCTCATTCTCCCCCTCAGATCCTCCTCAGGAAGGCCAACTGCAAACCACTCAACAGACATTATACCCATACACACAGATGATGCACATTTGATAAGCCCACCACTGACAGCACTGCTCATACTTCATGCCATGCTCCCTCTTGGACCAGGGCTGGATTCAGTGCCACTGGCCTGCATTAGAACCACATGGCAGCTGAAAGGCTAAGTGCTGGTTAATCTGGGAGATACTCTTCCCAGAAGAGGCATCTAGCTTTCTGCCCAGCTTTCCCCCAGGTCTCCATGGCTGTTCTCACAGCTGGGAAATGGGCAGCTTGCCTGAGGTTGGTCAGTCAAGTTCTCCTGGCTGCCTTGAGCCCTTTGATGTCATTTTCCTTGTCTCACCTGACTGTGGGGAATGGTCTCCAACACATTTTCAAATAACCCGATGTCCATAAGAAAGGCCTCGGGGTTGGTTTTACATTAAATGTTATCCATTCTTACATTTGCCCAACAGGGAAATGTAAGAATTGACCATAGAGCCAACCAAATCCTGGTACTTAGCCCAGCAGTATATCAGATTTCTTTTGTGTATCCAGAATGAAAATGCACAGCCTTTTTAACAGAGAGAGCCAATGCACAGCATACCAACGTGAGCACTCTGCTCTGTATTTTAACAGATTTCAGGAATTTGTGGGAATTCTCTCTAACACTGGAGAGTAAAAGATCTGAAGAAATGCTCTTGCAAAAAAAAGTACAAATGGGAGCTTTGATATCTATAAAGTTGCTTTCTTGGACCAACAGTGCACATTAGGAACCAAATAAAATATTTAAAGGCAAAAATCTTGCAAAGTTTCCTCCTGTGAAAGAAAAAATGTCATCTATAGTATACCAGACCTGCCTTCTGCAAGATCTGTTTTGGAGCTGCTACGAAACAAGCGGTATTCAACAAAGAGCAGGGGTTTTTTGTTTGTCCTAGCAAAAAAAAAAACAGAAAAAAAAGTGCATTTCCACGTATTTCTAGGAATGGTTGGTTTGATTTTTCTTGAAATCCAAGCGTCAAGTTGCATTTCAGGCCACATATAAATATAATTTTGCTCTCACATAATGCTTTTGCATCCAGCGTAATTCCATTTACTGCAGCGGTGTTACCTTTCAGTTACCCTAATGGGAACAAGAGCAGAATTACGCCAATAAAAGAAAGCTGCTTACAGAAAGAAATACAGAAAGAAAGAACAGAGAAATAAATACTTCCTCTGGCTTATTTAATATATTTGTTTGTCCAAATTGTAACAGATATATTTCTTTCAAGGAATATTGTTTGATCAGCAAGAGTAAACTCTGATCCATCTTAGACCCTAAGAAGCAGTTTTTACATTCATCAAACGACACCTAACTAAGATTATGTTTAGTTGGTCCTCTAAAAGAAACAAGGAAAGGTCTCAGATCATGTAATTATACCCTTCTGTTTCCCAACTTTCTTGGAAATCTCTGCCTAAAAATACTTCCAGCATCCGGATGCCTTCAACAATTGGCTTATTTCAAAACATATAAAAACTCTTATTCCGTCTGTAGCCATTTTAAGGTCTTGATGCTGGCATGCAGTAAGAGTGCTTAGCACGACTATATACCGCTTTCCATCTCCAAAGCACTTTACAAACATTAGCTAATTAATCCTCACAACACCCCTGTGAGGTATGTAGGTAAGTATTGTCATCCAATTAGGTAAGAATTAAGCACTGTTATCCCACCAGATAAGTATTAAGGTCTCCCATTTTACTGGGGATCCTGAGGACAACAGGTTAAGTTACTTACCAAAGGTCACTGGGGGAGTCGGGAGAATAAAACTGGGGATATTCAGGTGTCTTGGTCCTAGTTTGCCATTAGGGCAGCATTCGGTGCTGCTCCCCACAAAGCCTCACCATGCACACGGAAATCTTTCCAAGACACACAGCCAAGACTATGGGGTAAATGTGCCCAGGAAGCACCACATCCCTTCTATGAGGTGGGCAAACATGATGATGTAGATAAACCTGAGCCCACAGATACAACCAATGCAATGCAAACCCATTGCAGAGGACCTAGAAAGCAGGACCAGCTCAGCACATGTTGGGCTATGATCTAGTCTCACCAGATGTCTCACTGGTAAAACAATATCCTTCATTCCCCCGAGACAGTGCCATTGTCCACATCTGCTTTTAATTTCAGTTTGCTGCTGGAAGAAAAGTGAAAGTTCCTACTGCAAATCCATGTGGAGCTGTGTCTGTGAGTGAAGAGCTGTTCCTTGGAGCCCCACACGCCTGTGAAGCTGCTGAACTCAAGCCTAGGGGATGAGAATCCATACAGCAAATCTCCCCCTGCCCATAAGCAATGGCAGGCAGGACACGAAGAAGGGGCTGTTAGGGGCTTGGTGCTGCTTATGAAGCCACTGTTTGCCAAGAGCTGATGAAGAGCAATGGGGCACTTGGCCAATGGCAATGTGGACATGAGATCAGCTCCTCTTGGGGAGCTTCAGGTTGGATGTTAGGAAAAATTTCTTCCCTGGATCAGTGATCAGGCATGGGAATGGGCTGCCCAGGTAGGTGATGGAGTCACCAACCCTGGAGGTGTTCAAGGAGCATTTAGATGTCGTACTGAGGGATGTGGTTTAGTGAGGAAATATTGGTGGCAGTTGTATGGTTGGACTGAATGATCTTGGAGGTCTTTTCCAACCCTGGTCATTCTAAGAATCTATGATTCCTCTTCTTCCAGGGGCAGCAGCACAGCTGGGGCTGAGGCCAGTCCCATGGGTTGAAAAAAAAAAAAGAAAGGAAGAAAGAAAGGAAAAAGACCCAGGCTGGATTTCAGCTGAACTGATTTATGTTTTCAAGTGGAAGGCAGTTTGAGCTGAAGTAAACTACACAGTTTTCAGATCATTCAAAATTCATGGCAGCTTGATCCCACAGGATGTCAAACAAACAAAAATGATTCACCAGGAATCCCTATAAATTGAAATAACCAAGCCATGCACAGTTCAAGCAGAGGTCTCAAACCTGGTCTCAGTAAGAAAAAGGGAATAAATTTGATAGTTTTTATTCTATTTATCTAAGGGAAAAAAAAAAAAAAGTGAAAAATCCAGTGCAATACATGTCCACATCAAATGCTCACAAAGAAGTAACCCAAACATCCCTTGAAATTAAAACAAAAAACCACAAACCAAGAACAAATAAACAAACGAGAAGAAGGGTCGTGAGAAAAGAAGGTAGGTTGGGGTTGCATGTCATACTTCAGGTTGGTTTTATTATAACATCAAATTAAAAACCAAAATAAAGGGTCTCAGAAAACGAACACAAATTCAGGTAATAGATGAGTTATGTGTGTTATATATATATGGAACAGAAAATAGGTACCAAAACTATGACAAGAATGTGCTTAGTTATGATATTCTTTTGAGATGGGTCTGCCAGCATCCTTTCCTTTCTCCTACACTGTGGCCTTCGGTATCGGCCAGGAGACAAGCATGCATCCGATCCCATCTCTCAGTGGGATGTTTCTTCACTACAGGGCTCAGCTGTAGGCTTCCTATTGTGAGCCAAGAGGAGGGCAGGACATCCCCCCTGCTCCAACAGCAGGGACTGAGAGAGCGGTGAAATTTCGGTGTGGGTTATACGAAATGAAAGGATTAAAAAATAAAAAGAGCATTCACTTCACGTTGTTCCCTTTAAAACATTATTGCACAGCTCCTTTTTTTTTTTTTTTTCCCCTTCCTTTCTTTTTTTTTTTTTCTTTCTTCCCCCTAACCTGACCTTTTTCCCCAACGGTTTGTCTATAACTTAATATAACTAATTCTTTTGAAATAACGTTCATAGTTAGTGTAATTGGTGCTATATAGTTCTAATGCACATTCTGTCACTAGACACTAAATTGAAATTTTAAAGAAAACGATCGAAATAGCTGTAAGGGAAAAAGTACCCTTTTAAATCTAATTTGCTATGCACCGCAGTAGGGTAATGGATGCAATGAAAGTTCCTTTATTGAGTTCCCATGTCCAAAAGGTATTTAGGTAGCAAAGGATGTTAAGCAGACCCCCTGCGCTCCTCCTTTAAGTAAAGATAGCAGGAAATAAGGTATATAGGTTTGTGTCCTCCTGATTTTTATTTCCTCAGGAGTACAACTTATGCAAAGGGCACCTTAGGCTACTTGGAGGATCACAAAGGGTGCCCTCGACCCCCTTGCTGTCTGCATGAATAGAAGCATCTAAAGGATGGCTGAAGCCATACAGCGAGTTAAATCCTTCAGGTGGGTCTTTTCAAATTCCAATAGTGAGGAGTTACTGGAGAATTGGTAAGGATTTCACTAGGCCCCAGCAGGTTTGAGATCAAAAGCCCCGGTTAAATAAAAGCCTGTTGGGAAATCTTAAAACCTCTTTGTAATGTAACTTAAAAAAGTTAATACAAAGAGCCCTTAGACTGAAGCCTGTAACAGCATGAACAAAGAGTATATCAAAACTGATTCCATTAAGGGAAAGGCAGACAAATAAATTCATTTAATTTAAAGAGAAATCAAATATATTATCCCGTGAAAACCTAAAAAGCATACCAGAAAAAAAAAAACAAAAACCAACAAACCAACCAGATTTTATAACATGCGCGCACATAGAGCTGTGGATAATAGAAATATATATAAAACCTATTTATAAATATCTCTCAGAACACAGTACAGAACATTATATACACACGTAGATGTTCAAGCATCAATTTAACCAATGCGTGCATGCCTGTGTGTATAATTCCAATATACACATATTTTTATCATTTACAAGGCCTCATGCTGGGCTTTCAAATCCACGGTGAGATGCATCTGTATCTGCATCCAGAACCATGAATTCCAAAGAGCCCCTCTCATCAGACACATATTTTACCATTCGGGAAGTGACCTTCCACTCACGGGTTCCATAGGCTGCATGGCAATAAGGAGATGCACACATGGGACAAACGAGAGAGAATCCTGCAAAAGTTAGTGCTAATGTTTGACAGGATTCTTCTTTTTCTTCCTGCTTTATATTTACAACCTGACATTTTAGTTTCAACTGCACTAACTAACCCTGAGCTCATTATGTCCATGTGTAGTGGGGGAATGGCATCCACTCTCGTATCCTAACCTCCTAGCACACAACCAGACCGTGGAATGCTGACCCTATGGAAGGTCATCTCTAATAACAATTTTTCTGAAGTAAAGAAATTGGAAAATTATCATACATAAAGTGCCTTTCATCCCAGTGAGCAGTCAGCAATAGTTTCACAAAGTACACCAACAACACTGCTTTCTCTCTTGTCTTCTTTTCCTTTAGACCGATAGAATGGAGAGGAATCCAATGCTATGAACTATATATATATCCAATGCTAAAACTATAAGTGGGGTTATTTTTTTAGCAACACTGATTTGGTTATCTTGGGTGGACAGCACCAAGTGAGCACAGGGATCATTTATCAGTGGACACACACAGTTCTGCTCTGAGCACAGAATTCCTGCAACTATCCTTGATCTAATAATACCAAAGGCTGTAGTGTCAATTCTTAGGCCGGTAGAGGATGAGGTTTTCTGGTTCAAATGGGAATTAATGGAAGGAAGTCATATGGCTCACGTTATACATGTGACACCAGATGATCCAAAAAGTCCTTTCTTGGCCTTATAATCTACAAATCACCTTGCAGAGGTACTGCCCTCCCGTGGATTAGCAGCAGACCCATGCTACTCTTGCTTGAATGGGCTTTCTGATCTAAATACCACACAGAGGGTTGACGGATTTGACTGGATCATGGCCTCAGATGGAACCATTGCCAATTAAAGCCTGGCACGAGATAAAGTGGGGTAGGACAATACTCAGCTTTGGGTGCTGTGTGATTCTAGAGCATCATTAATAGCTACCAGGCCTGAAGGAAGAGCATTTTGCTATCAGCACACTCGCACGTATTATTTTACACTTGCTATTTTACATTACCTTGCACTATAAAACACATCAGCCATCAGATTGGACAGGCCTCTGAATACCCCGGTTGAGCTGTAGGTGTCTCTGTTCATTGCAGGGGAGTTGGACTAGATACCCTTAAGGGTCTCTTCCAACTCAAATGATTCTATGAGGCTCTTCAGTTCTGAATTAATCAGGCCATAATTATGGCTATTTTGTAGTCCGCAACAGGCCCAAGGCTCCAGAATTAAATGGGAAACAGGACAACCTACTGCCTTATGGCAAACTGGGCACCTCATGCCTCCAAATCCAGGGTCAACCCCAGCTCAGCATCCACTTCAGTCCCCATCGGGAGTATTTCTTAGCTTGCCAAGGTCCTTACTTCTATCTGTAGCCCTGCAAGTACACTTTGTTTTAACCTCCAGGATAATTCATTATGTAGAAGGAAATGTGTCATTTATTAAGTCAACAATCACTTCCTTTAGCGTCTCTAAAAATTTCTTCTGAGGTTTCCCTTTCAAGTACCGGTGCTGTTTAGATATGCAGGCTGAGAGCATAGGGAAAGATGGACAAAGTTACCATCATTACACTCATGAATTGGCTGCTGAAATTTGGCCTTCCACCATGTCACATCTATTGGCAGAATGTGTGACCCAACGCAATGGGACCCATTTGTCCGTGCAGGCATTATGCACAGAGGCCATCTCTTGGTCTCCTGGACCGCGATCAGCAACGTTCCCAAAATCAGTGCTCCTGTACAATCGGTGCTCCCACATAACACAGCGTGACCCCATGGCTGTACGGCCTCATTAAAAGCCTTATGCCCCATTAGGTACTTGGAGATTTTGCAAGGAAAGCCAGCATTAGAGCAGCACATGTCTGAAACTGATAGCAAAATGTGGAATGCCTTAAACCCCACCTCCGTGCTGTTATTTACATACGGATCTTTCATCTGACATGGGCTTCCCCTCCAGCACCTTGAATACATCAGTCCTAAGGAAGAGACTTTAAGTTCAAAGAGTGCCATCCCCAAATCAAAGTAGGGGGTTATCAAGCGAGGTGCGCCAAGCAGTAAGACAAAACATATGCATTTTTAATAGGTAGCCTCTCCTCCCCCCAAGGAAGCCAAAGGAAGAGATGCTGTGAAGCTTCAGCAGAAAACAAGTGCAGTGGATTTATCCCCACAACAACAAAATTCACTACTCCCATGCATTTTTTGAGCTGTTTTCCAAGCTCTCTTCAAAGCAGCCGGACCCGGCCCTCAGCTGTCCTATTGACCAGGTGAACTCATTGCAGAGCCCGTGCTGAGAAAGGAAAAAAAAAACAGAATGAAACAAAACAAAAAGACCATGAAAGAGAAACAAAAATCTCAACAGGTCTGCATGGAATTTCAGCAGCACTTTACTTATTAATGCGTACGTAGCTGCAATTGTATCGCGGCTCCCAAAGACAGATCTGTGAGGAATAGGCCACACGCTGATTGACAGCAGCCATAATTCCATACAATGAGACTGTATTAAATTGTTTGATGTGATATGATACTCATCACTTGTAACTGATCAAACATACTGCTGCATCAAACAGTATTACAATGCAATCAGGCGGGGTATGGCTCCTGCCAAGGCTGCTCATCACGTCGCACACTCCTGCATTAAACATTTCTATTAATAGCATTGACAAACTATTCCCATCCAAATTTTGCCAAAGAACTGCACGATGCAGAGTGTGCAAAGAAACCCACGTGTTAAGCTCTGCAGTTTGGGGCAGCGTTCCTGTTGGCCGAATACTCTGACATGAAAGGCTTTGCTGATCTTGGGATTTCTGCAGGATAATGTCCAAACCTGCAAACCTGTAACCCTAAACAGAGACACATTCCAGCCTTCTTTCTTTCTTTTCTTTTTTTCTGCCTTCCTAAATGCAAACAAATCGGAAGGCGAATCCTTTTTACCCAAACCCCCTTTTGCAGTGCTCCCACAGGAGAGCTGCTATCCTGCAGAAGGTCAGAGGCATAAATAGATAAAATTAACAGGTTCTTTGTCACTATGGATGCAGAAGTGACAATGCCTACATGAACCCCTAACTTACCTGCAGCCCTACTGTTGAATTTATACACGTGCTTGGGAGGGATCTGCAGTGCCCCTCTCTTGGCACCAACCCTCAGCACCCCGGATGAAGCCGAGTGTGCGATGAACATTGTATTTAGCAACCTCTGAAACTGCTTCTACCAGTGTATCTCATAAAACTACTCCAGCGTGTAAAAATGAAGTGATAAACGAGCACGAGGGCTGCATGTAATCCCTGGTGGACAGGTATGCACATCGTAATTGGACAATCTGCCCCTGTGATTGCTATCACAGCTTGGGAGACCAAGGATCGCATAGCCATGGAAAATACGGGGTAATATGCAGGAATGCATGCCTGAGTTTCTGAGGCTGGTTGGGTTGGGAATGTATACATTTCACATTTATGCATTTCTGCAACGGCAGAGCGTGCCTGTTGTCCTGCCTTTCTTCCTTTCACTCCTGCAGCACAGGCCTGAGCAGATTAAATGCACTGCACGGCAGCAAATAATCACCAATGGAACCCACTCTGCAAAGGGTGCTTTCAATCACTTCTATGACTCTGTGATTCCCGGGGAAGGTGTGCAGTGCATTTTCTTTATCTAATTTAATAAAGGTAATAATAATAATAATGTCTTTTAAGGTAGTGAACTACCTGCTGCTTTAAACGATTGATGTACAATGGGAGATGTAGAAGAAGGGCACTTGCACCACGGAGCTGTAACTTTCTATCCGGTGTAGCTAAGCAATTCAAGATGCTGCCACTTACATGTAACAGTAGAAACGAAGGAGTTCAAAAACAAAGTCAGAGGCATTTCAGCAAAGTGCACAGTATGCTGAATTGTGGCATGACAGAAATCGCTGCGGGTTGGCCATAAAATGTTTCATACTGCAACGGCCCTCTGCCAGCAAGCCCCGACGTGTTCTCTTTCACCTGTGCTTTTCTTTTTTTCCTGCTGGTGAACACAAAGCAAACCCTCCTGCTCCACCAGGGAATCGCAGTCCCCACCCTGAGCACACCTCTCCATTCACTAAATCAGCATCACCGCCAAGTCACCGCACACCAGGCCAAGAGAAGCGCAGAACTGTGCTTACCCCCCCGCACCACCCGAGCACTGCTATTATTCCTCCTCCCTGGGGACGGGACCCCATGTGCGAGCCTCAGAGAGCACCTCAGTGACTCTGAGCATCATTATCAGCAGCGGGATGAGCTGCAGCTGGGATGCACTGGGGAGGCACAGTAATGCTCGCCCTAATCTCCGCATTCATCTCACCGGCCCTCGCTAGGAAGTTTAAGTACATTTAGTGGGGATTCTTCAGCTCCTGGAAGGTAGGAAGATGACTATGAGGCTTGACGTCCCAGCTAATTAACTTGGGGTTGGAAAAAAAAAATCTTCTTATCGACTTAACTTGGAGATACTCTCTTTGTTTTTAAGCCTGCAGAATACCTTCTCTTTAAAATGCTCATTGCACACAGCTCTGCAGCGTGGAATGCATTATTTTTAACAAGGACCTCTTTTATCTTGGACCGAAACTTGCAAACATTTGATTTAATAATGAAAAAAAAAAAAGAACAAAAAATATTTAAAGAATCGGTTGAATGATGGTCTCTGGGCTGTGCTTTGCAAGAGGCTACAAAATCCGTGCGCCTTTCTTCTGTCCTTAAAAATCCAGGGATGCAAATGCCTGCACCAGCTGGAAGCGAACCCACAAACACACACGCATCCCCTACATCTAAAAGGAGTTAAAAAAAAAACCCACATCTTTTCTTTTGAATGGGGGAACGTCAGGGCTGGGAGACAGCGCCTGAATCTGTGCATGTGAGCACTGCATTCAGTTCTTCCAAGGGGAGCACAGAAGTGAGCAACTTCGGCACCGTCCCTGCTCTGAGTTCCTCCGTGTGGAAATCTCTCACCAATTGCAGCAAGCACTTTTAAATCCTCACCATATTCCCAACAGACAGAACAGTGGCATGATGGACCAAGCTTTTTTTTTTTTTCCTCCCTCTTTTTTAAAGTACACATATGATGATGCATCATAGTTATAAACAGATGGTATTTGGCCTCCTTCCTATTCTCAACATTTGGAATTCCTAAACTATGTGAATTAAACAATAATATTTTATAAACATACAAGGGATTTTGCTCACTGCTTTGTTAACATAGAAATTATACAATGCTGACATTTATTTAAATTTTAAAAAGTAAACAAGAGTGTGTATTGAATTAAAGCAAACTAAAATCAACAGAAAGAAATATGTTCTGCGCACACGTTACCTACAACGGCACGGGCCTTTTAGGGGAGCCGTAATGGGATGAGGCACAAATTGTAGCTTAGACAGTCTGAGCCTTTGTGCTCGCCTAACGCCTCGCTGTAAACAACGGATCTTCGCACCATACTTGGCATGCTGGCCATCAGCTGTGCATTGGCTGCCTAGCCTGCCATGATGGAGTTAAAAGAAGTTCCCTTTGCCCGGCGTTCCTAGGAGTGAAAGTGTGTTTGCAATTTGAGTACCAACTGGATCCAGTCTAACACTTGTACTCAGGATGAGAAACATGCAGCGATACCAAAATTTGGGGGAATGGGAGGGCTCCCGCCAGGAGAAAGTGCTGGTTCTGAAGGCAGGATTCTGCCCGCTCGGTTTCCTCTTTCCTCTGCGTTAACCCCTTTTTGGGTGCCTCTCGAATGCGAAGAGCACTTCGGTTTTAATCACTATTCCCAGGTCTGCAAAGAGGCTCTGTGATGAATAAATAATGAATCGGAGATTTTAATCAGCGTTACGATTTTTGAAAAGCCTAATTATCATTGTTTACAGACATGCCTTCCTGACGATTTCCTTGTTTTGCTTGCAAAGCTCAAAGGGTTAAGCCTCCGCATGCAGCCCTCCCTTTCCTCCTCGCCCGCACTCCGCCGCTGTTTTGAGTTGGGTTTTGGGGGGCATTGGAGGTGGTTTGGGGCATGTGTGGGGCTGGGTTGCCCAACCCAAGCCGTGGGCAGTGCTCTGGTCCTGGGGTACCTGGGCAGCATAGAAGGACTGCATTTGGACCAGACCGTACTGAGAGCTGCCACCGAAGGAGGCGAATTTCAAACACGAGCAGCACAGGGAAATAATGATGAGTGGCAGGAGAGAGGTGGGGGACCGGGATGCATGGAGCTGTGTGGAGCTCACCACCAGCATCAGCCCCTGCCTCACGCTAAGCCCACTATAATAATAATAATTATTATTATTTCCTTATTATTTTTTTCTTTAGCTTCCATCGGTCCCATTTCACCCCTCTCTGTCCCCATCACCATCCACTCAGCCCCAGTGCCAGCACCACATTCCTGATGCCTCTGCTCTGCTCCAACAGCCGCTGTCCCCCTTCCTCCTCCTCCTCCTCCTCCTCCTCCCGCTGCCGCTTGCTGCCTCCACGCCGGCTGTGTGCTAAGTTGCAGCACAGTTCCATAGCAGTTGATTATCAGTTTCCAGCAACAGCTGTGTATATTCGTTCAGAATGTAAAGAAATATCAGAAGATAATGCAGCATTGCTATTTATTACTCCGTAATTAAAGTTCTGACAGTGTTTCTATTATAAAACCTTATTTGCAAGGGTTCATAACTCAGAGGCAAAATTTTCCTTCAAGATGAAGCCTGGCTTACCAGGCTGAATCATTTCAGAAGTATTCCAGTTAAATAAGGCTAGCCCATTAGAGGGTAACATTCTGAAGGACTTTCATTAAGGTGCTCATTTATATCTGCAAATAAAGAAATGCCTACTCCCCTCCATCAAGGACAGAGAAGAGGAAAATATTTTTGCAAAATCAGGGGTTCATGGAAATGTTTTAATATAATTCTCGAGGAAATTATTCCCATGAAAGCAATTTGTTTGAAAGAAAATGCCCCCTGGTCCTTTCCACACAGGCTAGTCCCGGGCTAGTGGATGAGAACCAAACTTAAAAGTGACTATGAGCTGAAATGGGACGGACTAATTCATTACAACTGTCCATACTGGAAGAAAAACAAAGCCCGAGTGGCTCGAGTGGGGAAAGGTGAATTTAATTTTCGAGGCCCTGTAACTTTTAATAATCTGAAGAACAATATGGGAGGTACATTCCGCCCTCCCAGTTATCCTGATATAAATTCATTCAAGATTTATATTGGTGTAATAGAGAAGCAGAATTTGCTCCACGGTTTCTAATGAACTGCTGGCTCGGTCTTTAAAAATGCAATTAGAAGAATCGAGCCTCCTAATTCAGAACAGCTTGGAGCGAAGGCAGAGGTCTGGGCGCTGCAGACACGGAGCAGGGCCGGCGGTGCTGCACGCTGCTCACCAAAATGCCCTCGTTATTTTAGGATTTTCTTTTCTATTACGTGGAGAGAGGCAATTCTCATGTGGAATAAACCTGTGTTTCCTGTGATCTCAAATACTAAGACAAAGGGATTGTAGGATTAGTTGCCTGGGCTGTACTGATGCAGGAGTAAGGAGCTGTCTGGTCGGAGTCAGAAACCTGCTCTGCTTCAGCTGTGCCCACAGCTGCTGTGTCAACGCAGGTGAAACATAGATAAATACAGGAGTAAGTCAAGGGCTAATTCTGTCATTTTACTTATAAGATCTGCTCTGCACTTTCACAGATTACTCGTGTATGTAGGAACAATGGGAAAGAGATCCCAATTTGTCATGGTGACCTTTTGAAGCCAGGGCTTCAAATGAAGCAGCACAGTGGCTGCCTGCATTTGGCTCCAGCAGCCAAAACTCCCGAGGTGGTTTTGCACCCGGGCTGGGGGATCCTCCATCAGGGAAATATTGCCCAGACCACCTGGATGAAGCCTAGCATCACCCCACTGACTGGGGACCTTGCAGCACGCCCAGGTACCAGGTCAACCTCCTGGGCCTGGGGGATGCAGCACACATGAAAGTATCCTTGGATGGGCCGTGAATATTCACTAGCAATGTAAAGAAGTTATCATCATATAATGCAGCATTGCTATTTGTTACTCTACAATTAAAGCTCTGTGTTTCTATTATAAAACCTTATTTGCAGGGGTTTGTAATTCTGAGGCAAAAAATTTCCATCCAGACAATGCTTCAGCCACAGCTAGGAATGGTTGAGTGCCACTGCTCAGTAACTAAAGCAAAGTAGGGCCCCAGCCTGGAGGAGGTGGGCACCTCTAGTGACGGGGGCACACACTGCAGGCAGTAGGACTTGTATCCCTAAACCACTGAGCACTGAGTCTCCTAGCACAGCATGTGCAGCCTGCTTGCCACAAGCCATGGCGTGAGGTCACAGCATCTCCTCTCTCTCTTGCATTAGTTTGGAGAGCATCTCGCTGCAAAACCTGGAGGAATTCATCTTCTCTGTACCATGCCTCAGTTTCCCCAATAGTAAAAAAAAAAATAAAATAAGTCACCTGATTTATTCTTGCTGGTGCAAGGAGTGTTAGCATTAGTGAAGACAAGAAGTCCTGTTACTTGGCTCTACCAAATGCGAGGACCGCACTCATGCATGTTTCCTTGAGAAGACCACATTCCATGTCTACAGCCAGGCTGGGCTTTGATCGAGCAGAAACAGAGAGAAACCAACATGTAAGACAAGTGATCACAGCAAAATTACAACTCGGCAGTGCCAGAAAACACCCGAACACTTAATCATATGCCATTGGATCTCCCTTGGGCTTCTGGGGAGGGGAGCTGGAACCGTACCTGTCTGTAGAGAGGTCTGGCCATCCTCTACATCACGATGATTTCCTGGGAATCTTCTTCCTGCTTCTTCCCAGAACACTGTCGAAAATCTTGGAATTGTCAGAACATTTTATTACCACTTGCAAAGCAGATTCAACTTCATCAGATAAAGACACAATTGCATTCATTGACTCTGACACAAGGATGTGCATACTGATAAACATACAGATAGATGTACACACTTATACATGAATGAGATATGCTAATTAAAAATTGCAGTGGGCACTTTATTAAAAATTTATTGTACAATCTCCATCTTCAAAACATTTTACATCAACAAATATAGAAGCTTGACTGCTGGAATCATAAGTGATTTATCTTTAAAAGACTGTATTCGTAACGGGATGCAAAGATGCTTGATGAACGGCCGTTACATTCCAACTACTACTTTTTATTGGAAGTATTTTGGCTGTTATCTGTTTGTTCTCCATCCTTGAGAGAAATAAAACAAGTGTCTCAGCTTTCATTTTATCGGATAGATGGCACCACGTAGCATATTTCCCATGCTAGTTTGAATTACAGCTGTTTATCTTTCAGCTTTCTTTAAGATTAATTAAATGCAAATGTAACTCCGCGAATCATGGGATTACCTGCCAGACCCCTTATTAATACCTTCACTTAAAAACCCCTGTGCCAGAGAGTCATTAATTTGCAAAAAGAAAAGTGCTAAAGCAGCCCTTTGCCTACAAACAATTCTGAGATGGCTGCCCAATTAGTCCGGTAGCACTCGGATCCTCCTTTCAGGCCCTGTGGCCCTTTGAGGACACAATAAGGCTCCAATGATAACCTGGCAACCTAGGTAGAAACCCAGCCAAGTGTGAGCGTTTGAAGCTGCAGCTTGGCTGCCATCGTGTCGGCGAAAAGAAAGAATTCAGGCACCATGTCATCCAGTACAAAGGATAAAAACAGATTCAACCGGAAATTCAATGTGGCACCACATATGGGATACATGAGTGCGGTTATACAACAGGCCACATATTTTTTTTGAACAGTCTCCTGCATGTGATGCCGAGGACATGTGTAACCATCATAACGTCTCTAAGAATCTGTATTTAATTTGAGCTGGGGTGGTGGCAGGGATTGGAGATCTGAAGCCGCCACAGGTTTGTGGCAGATGGCTCTGTGTCAGCTATGACAAGCAGCCAGGCTCGGCTTCCTCTGCAGATTTTCTTTTCTCTCTGATCAGGTAAATATGGGCACACTCTGGAAACTTCCACAATTCTGCCTGAGGCTGCAAGTTTGTGACTTAGCCCCATCTGTCACAAATCTTCTTTCGGTTCTGCTGCGAGCAGAGACCTGAATTTACCACGGAGCGCTGCCCAGGAAAAGCCAGCCATCTCGCCCTACGAGGAAGAGAGCACATGGAGAAAACGTGAGCTGCTGGGACACAGAAGGGACCTCAACAGCCTTGGCAGCACCCAGAACCACTCTTCCTCCACTCTGACCCCACTGCCACATGCCAAGGGTTGTCCCAGTGCTGTCCCAGCACGGCCCCGTATCCTAAAGAAAGATGCAGCTCATTTTCTGTATGAGTGATAACTCTGCAAAAGTCTGAGCACTCGTATTTTCAAGGAATAGAACGTGATTCAGTTCCTAAATATGCAGAGACAAAAATCATCATGAGTAGCAAAGTTTTCACATAAAGCAAGATCTTTGCATGAAGAGACAGCACAGCGAGGTGTCAGTAGCACTGCAGTATCTGCTATGATATAACCAACTTTTTTGTCTCTTGTGTCCTGTGAGCATGACAGAAATAATCAACATTTACGCTTGCCATCATTAGACTTCAGGGTTAACATTCAGAATTCAGTAAGGACAGTTCATCCATTCAGACCTGCTGGTTCAGGATAGCTGCAGCTCGAGCTCACTGTACTGATTGGGCACACATTTTATGCGTGTTCTTAAAATTACCTTACAAAATCAAGAATTAAAAATTATTCTTCAGCACAAAAGCTGAGATTCGGTGTGCAAGAAAGCAGAGCAATTTACAGAGCCAAACTGTAACAGGTCAGCTTTACTCTGTGACCCAGCTCCTTCTTTCCGTGAGTATTAAGGAAGAATCAAGGTGGAAAGCAGCTTGTAGTAATTACTTTTTGAGCTCAACTTTCAGACTCCAACCACCTTTGGAAGCCACCATCAAAAGACAGCATTATTTTACATGAACTGGGTGCACTGTGAGGACCGAGTCAGAGCTATACAATACTCCTCAGAAGAGTATTTCCCTGAATGAACCTTTCTGAACAAGCCACGGTTTCTATTATTGGCCGTTTAAAACTCATTTATTCTATCTTTAAACAAAACCATAAATGTTGGATGTGAATTATGCAAGATGCCCTTCCACTGGGAAGGGAAGGTTCAGAACACATTGATCATCCACAAAACTAGGAGAGCAGTTTCAGGCTTTCTTTCTGTAGGCAGTTTAGATACACTTTACTGATAACCCAAAAGTTTTCATGCTTTTTGCAACTCTTCTTTCAAAGTCATTCACATTTCCTTTGACTCATTTCTTCATCTACTCTTTCGTGGCGGCTACGGTTCGTCTGCCAGCTTTCATTTACTTTCTAAAACTAAACTGAAGCTATCTAATATGGTTATAATACATAGTTCAAAGTCCTGCTGCTTATGCTGAAAGATGTGCACACAACTGTTTTCTTCATGAATGCTTTCTTCCTGCTCCACAAGCATAGCCAACTTCCATGAACTGTAGGCCAGAATCTTCAGGGAGGTGGTGGAGTCTCCTTCTCTGGAGATGTTCAAGACCTGCCTGGATGCCTACCTGTGCGACCTGCTGTTGGGAACCTGCTTTGGCAGGGGGGTTGGACTCGATGATCTCTGGAGGTCCCTTCCAACCCCTACAATTCTGTGATTCTGTGATTCAGAGAGCTGAAAGCTCCCATATATATCTCTATCTCGGAGAGGAAGAGCAAAGCAAGCCCTGGGAATAGGTGGAGTGGACATTTCTGCTTCCTAGCAAACAACTCAGCAACAACGAGATACTCAGCATATGCTGGGATCCAGAATGACCTAGCAGGCAACTCTCACAGTCCCTGATAAGCCATTGCTATTACTGTGAACAGCCACACAAGATAGCAGAACTCACTCTACTGAAGCTTTCTCTGGACTCACATACAGCCTGTGGACCTCAGGTTGTCCCAAAATACATAAAATTGATCCCATGCTCCAGAAGAGATTTCTTTCTCTAAGCTAGCTAGATCTTTGACTACGACAGAATTACATATAGGAATGAAAAATGTGAAGACTTCAGTCTAGCCTCAATACAAGCCTGAGCAGCTTAATCCATCCTACTTTGAAGCTGGCCCTGCTTTGAGCAGAGGCTGGACCAGATGATTTCCAGAGGTCCCTTCCTAAATTACCCACGGTCTGCTAATCTAAGTAAGTAATCAACGTCTTCTTCTACATAAAAAGTCTTGATCTCATACATCCTACTTAGAATCTTACATATATCCTACTTGGAACCCATTCTTAAGCAGCTCTTCCTAGCAATGACAAAGAGATGGATAATGTAGCACACTGTGCTCCAGAGTTCCTAGCTGCCATAACCTTTCCCTACAGGTTGTGAAAAGCAGGGCTACACCATCTCTGAAACCACTTTAAATGACACTTGCTGGAAACGGAGCATCAGGAGAAGTTGTCCAGAGAGGTGGTGGATGCCCCGTTCCTGAAGACATCCAAGGTCAGGCTGGATGGGACTATGAGCACATGAGGGGAGTTGGACCAGATGGTCTTCAGAGGACTCTTTCAACTGAAATGATTTTATGATTCTATCACTCTATGAACAGACACAGTTTTGTGCTTCCAACCTGTCGACTTGCACCTCATACCAACCAGGTAGATGCCTCTTTTTGCCTCTGCAAAATTGCTCTGTAGATGAATGGAAAGTCAGCAGGATGGATGGAAATATTTGTACTATTCATGCAGCCTGTAGAGCTCTAAATTAACTTTATCAGCTCAGGACAAAAGATCTGGAGAACACTGTAAGCAAACATCTGCTCAATATACATTCACGGTTAAAAAGTAAACAGTTTGTTCAGCTCCATAAGGAGCAGGTTGAAAATTATCACAGAGTACAACATATCACATAAATTGATGGCATGGCCTAGAATACTCTGTAAAGTAATGATCACACCAGCACAAAAACAGCTCTCAAGCATCAGAATGGCTTGAATGATGGCAGATAAGAATATAAACATGGAATAACATTCACGAGGAGAGACTGAAAAGTCCAGGATACTGTAAGTGTTTGACAAACGTTTACACAATAATGAATGATATGGAAAAGATGGAGTGAGAGCTTCTGCATGCAGGCAAACAGCTCTAGAACAAGGAGACACTCAATGCAGGTGAAGGTGTGGAGCTTGGGAAGGCAAAGCCTGGAATGCCATCTGCAAACACACACTTGCCTTGCTGCAGAAAGCCAAGAAAAGTAAAGGACAGAGGTCTCCCAGGGCCTGAATGTCTGTTATGTAGCATTTCCCTACAGAGAAATGCATTTTTGTAGAGTTCTGCTGGGTAGTGGGGATGTGCAAAGGCAGATTCATCATTTCTGGCTCTTACATGGCCTGTGCAAGAACTATGAAGAACTTATGCTCCATGCAACAGGGTCAGCCCACACTAACCTCACTGAGCTGGCTGAGGGCAGCTGCGTGCAGGCGCAACAAGTTGCTGGGGATGCCTTTTGCCACCTAACCGTGCCCAGATATCAGAGCTGGACCAGAAAGGAACTTCTATCTGTTTGCCTGAAACATTGAAGTAAATGCTTTATGTCAATTGGAGCAAAAAGAGAAGGATGAAAAAAAAGACAAAAGAAAAAAGGAGAAAGGTTTGTTAGAACTGCCCTAATCAGGCAAATCTTGAGACTGGAACAATTCAGATGTCTAAGGTCTAACTGGGCTCTTAATTTGATTTTACAGCAGTTTAATCCCTTTGAATTCAACATGGTTCTTTATCTTCTACAGTGGTGTAAAAAGAAAAAAAAAATCACACCATGTGTCTTTTCATAAGCAGGTGAGCTTCTGTAGTGTGATGGAAATGAGAAGATGAATGTCAGAAAGTGGGCCAAATTCTTTTCTCTGTTAAACAAGCATGAGTGAGAGTAGAATTTTTCTGCAGGAACTGAAGCTGACAGCATGTCAACCAGCACTCATTCAGCTGGGAGGGCTGGGAGAGATTATTTAAAGTTGTCAGCTCCTTCCATGCCTGGCTTTTGGCAACTCTTCTTGTCCCTTTCCACTGTATAATCTTTATACATGCTGTTTTAAATTAAGAAACTGAAGTGAGGGAACTGAAAGGTAAACTTCAAGAAAATAATGCAGAAACAAATGCTTTGCCCTATATATATATATATGTGTGTGTGTGTATGTATTCTTTTTTTTTTTTTTTCAAGGGAGCTTGCAAATACTGAGAGGTCTTGTGGTGTGCTCCAATGGAAACCGATGCCCTGTTGTTCATACTGGCTTCACTTTGGCACTTAATTTAGCAACCACGCACACCGAGAACCAAAGAGGAACTTTTGATTCCCTAAAACTAGAACAAATAATTGATAACAAATGTGGTTTGGTTTCCACGAATCTCGATCTTCTCTTAACGACTGGTAGAAGGCAGTGTGGAAATGCAAATGAACCAGCCCTGGCGCTGTGAGAATACCCAGGGTAAGCAATGTGTCATTTGGAAAGCCTTTCGTAGGTGCTTACATTATGGACATTTTTAAAAGTCTGCCAGCATGAATGGAATTAAGCTATTACAGTTTAATACGTGGGTCTGTGCACTGTCACAGGGATATTCACCGTGTCTGGCTCCCTAACCTGGCTGCCCCGCTGCCATTCATCTTCTTTTTGCCCCAAACTTTGCTGCACAAGCACTGAGGACAACCGGGGGAATAACTGCCTGTTTAATGAGACCGCTGTCTAATTATTATGGATATCCTCAGTAATAAAACAACAACAGTATGTAAAAAGATAACTCAAAGTACTTCTGATGATGATTGCTTTCTGATCTATAAAGCAGAATCTCCAAGCAATAAAGAACAGCATTATTTGCTTTTTTGTCACGACTGCACAGCTACTGTATGGACTTCGGCAGGAAGGTGTCTGGAAGAGAAGCAGCCAGTTGGCAAATTTTGCTGTATAGTATAAAACATTACACCAATCTGAAGAAAGTGGAAGCGATTTCATGATTTCACTCTCTCCAGCTTCCTTAAAAGAAGCATAATTCCACCTCTAATTCCATTAGCAGCACTTACCTAAGCTAGCACTTCTCTAGGTTTCAGGGACAGTTTCAGGGCAAAATACAGACTTAGTGTACGTGGGTGTAGGTACAAAAGACAACTCTAACAGCATTCTCAGAGCTGATCCAAAGCCTATTAAAGACAACAGGATCCCTCCCCTGGTGTTCACAGGTATTGGATTAGTCCCTTGACTCAATTTAAAACGATCCCCACTCAGTGCAATTGCTACCTGTTGCACCCAGAGAACGATGGAGCACAAGTCTGCCTACAAGGGACAGAATTGGCACCCATGGGATAATTCTTCCATGGACAACCTGCCTGCCAACAATTCCAAGGAATGTTTGTTGGCTTTTATTTTTGAAGAGCGTCCTTAAAGCAGATTAGTTCTTTTGCTCATGGGGCACACGTGCACACCAATCCCTGCGCCACATTTGGAACCCATCCTATTTAATATCGGTATTTGTTCTGCTGCTATTCCCATTTTTGGTGTGCCAGCTTTGGTTTTCTTTAGGAGCTGGGGCTGAACACGTGCAGAGAAGACCCAAAACTATTTGTTGGACTGGAAGCACAGGAAAATGTCAAGGCAGACGTTTAAGGACTGTTTACCCTTTGAAGCCACCATGTATAACTACACAACACTACTGACTCCAGAAGTAATGCTGAGCACTGGAAGTGTTCAGTCAGCATTTTAAACTATTATGAGCTACCTTCTGAACCATTGCCAAGTTAATAGACAATGAAAGATAATGAGCTTGAAATTGGGTGTTAAATTGCATTTTTGGTTCTCTCCTTTTTTTCTTGAAGTTTAACTGTTTCCTGCAGAAACGACATCATCTTTGATGTATCATTATGTAAATGTCTATTTTTAGGTCACATAAGGAGTCAAACTGGGGCTAAACTCTCACTCCTGCACCATGTGTGTGCAGAAGGGTGGGGAGGCAGACGAGACACAGCAAGACCACAGCTTCTGGTCCTCAGAGGAACGCAGAGCGGTGAGGCGTGCTGGCAGCATGGGGAAGGAGATGACTCGACTTGCTCAGTAACAGCATGCTGGGTGGCTACAGTGCTGCAGAAGAGTGTGCTTTTGCACTGCACAGGTAACCCATGAGCTCCCTTGAAGGACTGAATGCAGACTGTTACAGATTCTATCTGAAGCACCTTTGTCACAAAAAGGTGACTTACATCTGCCCCGATCACAGCATGTCCAGCATTTACAGCTGCAACTGAGCAGAAAATGCTGCAAGCTTAGATATTAGCATGCAGACAATAGCAGCTGTTTTCTAACAGCAGCATAGTGTAACAATATGTTTTTACTGAAATAATGTACAATTTAGTGCTCTATGTAATCCACACCTTAAAGCTGGGAAAGTCAGTCTGGCATGGAACACTCGATCAAAAATGGAACAGAACATCTACCACTGAACATGTATTTTCTCCAGATAAGTAAAGGCAAAGGACGGGACACAATAAACACCAGGACATCACGGTACTAATAAGCATTTATGCTCAACATTTAAAAAAAAAAGGAGCTAAAATAATCGCCGTCATCAAAAGAATTCTGGTATTTCCAAAAAGGCAGAGAATCCTTACCTGATAGCCAGCACCTGCACGTTTTGAGGACTGAAGATTAAATTAGGATAGGAAGGTAGGTTTATCCTCATTAGTATAATTGTAGGATCTTTCTTTTATTTTCCTTTTAGACTAATGAGTTACATTAATCCAGGTTCATTTTTATAAGCCTCTTGGGTCCCAATGTAAAGGACAGTCATTTTAGAAAACAATAAATTAAAAAAAAAAAAAAAGAAAAAAAAGCATGTAGCATGCATTAAGTGCACGTATTTCATAAGACCTAGGTTAATACAACCGGCATCTAGTTTAATTAATCCTTGTTAGTGTAACGACTAATATCCCTCCCTAGCATGTTTCCTTTAAACATTAGTATGTTAATTAAATGTTGTTGTTTTAAGGGTTTTTTCTTTGCCTTTGTACTTCAATATGGCATTATATCATGTAAAACTCTTCCCAACAACTACCTTATAGAGATGTTTCCTTACAATATCAGGTCTCTTGCAGAAATTCTGAAGCCTTTTAAAAAGCTGTTCAGGTGTAGAATACAGATATTCAGCTGCAGGAAAAACAGATACATTTTTAATGAAACAAAAACCTCAAAGCACACACTCGATATTAGTCACTTTACTAATTAAAAATGCATATTGCTCTGTGCCGCCTCGTGTTTTACATTATTTAAGCATGATTTTATAAGGTTACCTCAGCTCACAAGGATGTTTAATGCTAAATAAGACTGTGTAGTTGTGCTGTTTAGACATCTCCTTTGGGTGATTAAAATACATTATTCTAATGTAACACAATGCATATGTGATACATTTAGTGATGAGATTTTTCAAAGAACTGGTACAACATTAGTGTGTATCCCGTATCGCAGTTGCATACTATTAAGTATTAAATTGTTTAAATAATTTGGTGTGATTTTCAGGCCTCCTTTTTCTTTTTTCCTTTTTTTTTTTTTCTCTATCTCAAAAAAAAATCTGCAAACCATTGCAGCGTCGCTGACCTTCTAACAAAAATCTATCATTATGGGTTGTGTATGCTAACAATGAAGAATGCTATTTCAAAACTTGCTTTTGTGTTATCTTAAAAGAACAGATGGCAAATATAAACTTCTTCTAATGTATTAAAACACATAAAATTCTCCTTAACACTAACATGTCGGCTTGCCAAATAAACAATTGCTTTTGCTCGAGTTTATACTCAAACTTTACATTTTAGCACGCATCACGCATCGCCTTTCAACCAGAAGTGTGTGCAGCAAAGCAGCTACCTGGGAAGATCTCCGGGTACACCAAGGCCTTGGGACACAACGGGTAACAGCCGCAATGCACCGCTTCCACCCTGAAGGTTAAAAGCAATCAGAAGATGAGCACGACATCAGGGAGCCAAAAACTTCCTTTGGTGCAGGACCACAGAGGTTGACTGCACGCAACACGAGCAAAACATTTTCCTGCTCAGCAGCACAATCCTTCTAAATGCCAAAGTTGCTCTTTTGAAAGAAAATTTTATTGATCATATGAATTACATAGAACAGAACAGTGAGCATATGTTTTGTTCGCTGAATAAATCAAAGCGCAGCTCTGCATTTTTTTGTTTTTTAAATACTGCTTAACACATTTTATAATCAGCAGACAGACACATGTAACAACATGGTGAAGTATGGACGGCTTCTCTTAATAATGCTGCAGAGAAACGAGGGCATACGTGCACGTGCCTATGGGTGTAGCCACAGAGATGCTCCTGTTGCACACTCGGACTCGAAAGGCTGCAATGAAATGGCCCCAGGAACAACACGCAGCACGCTTTGTGCTGGGATATTCCAGTGCTAGCACGAGCTTCAGATCACTCTCTTTCTTTATCAGGACACAAACTCTTTGTAATAAATACCAAGGTCCTCCTGGTGATGCTTTGAGGGTTTGTTTTTTTCTAGGGCTGGTTTATGTATCTGCCATAACATGGAGCCCAAATATTTTGGAACTGCGACACAATGGCACAAAGTTTCCTAGCAGTGACTCTAAGAAAAGCAATCCCATTCCTGCCTGCATTTTAACAGCAGAACGGGTTAAGGCATCAAGTTTGCAGTTTATTTTTTTGTTTTTGCAGAATGACCACTGATGTGACATAATGTCCCCCTAAAGATACAACCGTAATTTCTGTTGGCCAGAAATTACACACCGAAATTCAAAACACTTCTTTAAATATGTTTATTTGATGAGAGGCTTTGAATTTCCTCCAACATGCTGACCATACGAGGACTTTATTTTTAGCTTCACTTTCCCTCGGTTTCCCAAGCTCTGAAACTCTGTCAGTGTTCACCTTTCATTCTCAGGAACAGCCCAAAAAGCTTTTGCTGCATTCATGGACACGTTGGCTTTATTACAGGCACTCAGGCCAGTGCAGACCAAACCCTTCTTCCTTTAGCTTGAATCCATTTTAAGGAGCCAAAAAATTAAATAAGGAATATCACAACCAGCCCTGACGCTAGAAAACTACGCATATCCACAGAACCCAAAGATATATCCCCCTGCAAATGCTTTTGCTAAGCAATGATTGCTAGTTTTTACATAAACTTTTAAATTTTGTAATTTATGTGGCTTTTTTTTTTAAATAACATATGCACTTCAGATTGCATTTTAAACATTAACAACAATTTCAAAGTGTACATCGTCTAGCACTATATTTTTTTTTTTTTTACCAAACGGAAATGTTTCTGATGTGTGATTTAATTGATGATTTCAGTTCTTAAATATTGTGTCATATGTCAAAGCAAATAGATTTTTAAAGTTTTCTTTAATCTAGGGGGAAAAAAAAAAAAAAAAAGAGCGAAAATGTGGACATTTCGGTAATAGCTCAGATCACTAAGTTATGTTAAAATATTTGCTTTTTAATCGTATCGCCTGCACGAAAAAAAAGAGCAGCTCCCTCCAACAAAACTGCAGGCCAAGATGCAGTCTGAGTCATCGCTTGTGCACACAGCTTCCCCGTACAAGAAACCTCCATCAGGATCACA
>NC_064440.1:3614972-3629972 GCF_023343835.1 Lagopus muta | reverse complement strand
AACAAGCTTTAGCATCACTGAAAGGGATAGATTACTTTCTACTTGATACTCACCAAGCACTTCAGCGAGGTACTGAAAAATTGGGTTGTCAAATAAATGAATGATTACTGAATTCAGAAATACTTTTTTTTTTTTTTTACTTAAATGTAAATATGACACATTTAAAACTGAGGGAATTTGAACCTATAATTGGAGAGAACAAAAATGCTGTACCAACAATTTATTAAAAAAAAAAAAAGTCTGTAAAAAAATCTCTTAAATAGATTTTCAGCAAAGCATGTGCAACAGGTTTTATTGGTACTTGTTAGCAATGACCTGCATATGTCATTTGTATGAATATGGCCCTATCAAATGCATGGTGATGAGACACATTTCACCACGCTGCCCTTTATATAGACTCTATTTATATACGAGGATGAATGAATTGACAAGACAAGAGGTGCGGCATATAGATTTGATATACTAGCATAAATTTAGGATGATCTACATTATTCATAAGTACTGAAGCCACAAATGAGATATGTAACAACATCCAAAATGAGTGTCAATAGAATCTGTTCCCGCAGTGCACCATCGTATATTCCTATCTGTCACATATTCCTTAGAAATTTCTCCTTCTAAGAAATCTGGTGTGCTCAGTCTGGAAAGCAATGTTGCCTTCTGATCAGTGATAAGACCCGCTTGCAAAAACGGGCTTTCAGAAAACTATCTGAAAAGAAAGTGGACAGAAAGCACAAAGAACTTCCTACTACCAAATTACGGCTTATTTGTGCAATCCAGCCTGGCCACAGGTGGGGACCAAAACATTATATGGATCCAATCCATTTTGCCAGTCTCACAAACAGCAAAATCAAAATTAAAAGAATTGAAAATTAACAGACCAGGAGGTAACAGATAGTACAGAACTGACAAAAAGACAGATTTTCGCCCGGTCCCAAGTGCAATTCTACATACTGAAGCAGCAGAGGGATACAGGTCTTCAATTTGGAAAACACAGATGACCTAAAACACCCCATATTTTGGTTCACCTGTGGCTGATACACATTTTTAAAAGTTTTAATTTACTGCATGCACACCCATAGCGGGATCTGATCGTTCTGTTTATCACCACAAGCTCTCAGACACGAAGCAGTGCGTACACAGGATAAACCCCATGTCTTTTGCAAACGGATAAAACTGTTTGCAGAGTCAGAAACCAAGGGAAGGATGGACTGTGCAGAAGAGTGGTAGAAAAATATTAACGATTAACGATCACTTTTACACGAGACACAAACCAGAAGCTCTCGGACAACTTCTTAACCCCATGTTTGAAAGGAAACTAAGTGCTTTCACCTGCTAAAATCTCAGTCTGGGTTTCAGATGAGTGACCCAGGCTGAAATATTTTATTTCCGATCTGAACCACCCAATCACTTCCATCTATCTGGATGCTACAATAAATAGGGACATGCTAATAATAAACAAGTTATAAATATGGTTTTGCACTGCTAAGGAGAATGAAAAATGCTTGCTGTCTCTAATCATTTTAATTGTGCAACCTATCACTATTATTTAATATCCCAAGTAAAAACAATTAAAATAAGTTGTTCTATTTCACGGTAACTTTATGATAAAGATTTAAAAAACAGAAGTAAAAAGTACCTGGAACATCAGTGAAAGTCTCCCCAAGGACGGACACGTGAAAAGGTAGCTCCTGCTCCTTCAGTTTCAGCAGCACTTTAAAGAAAGTTTCAGGATCTTTGTCATGTTCCCTTGAAATAAACAGAACTTATCTCAGCATCACTTGTGTTTACTTCTGAAATTGTTTTCTGTTTACCAGAACAGTATTTATCTTCAGTTCTACTTCGAGTATAAATTCCCTCTTTGTTTATACAGCATGCTTGAATATTTTCCCCAACCCAGCACTCAGGAACAGAGCTGCTTCATGCGATGCCAGTATCTCTTCCCTGTCCTCAAACAATGCAACATCACACTAGAGAAAGGATAAGGTGGGAAAAAGCCATGATCATTTCTAGTTTTTCCTTATGTATACAATCTTCTTTCCAGAATATGCTTATTCTTTATAGGAGATTGCATCCTTATCCTATAGTACATTTCACATATATTTTTTTTTCAGGAGTAACACATTACTAAAAAACTTTTGCTAAAAAAA
Organism: Lagopus muta; assembly: GCF_023343835.1. Lineage (NCBI taxonomy): Eukaryota > Metazoa > Chordata > Aves > Galliformes > Phasianidae > Lagopus > Lagopus muta. The sequence goes on along the minus strand of NC_064440.1, from coordinate 3,627,822 downwards.
TAGGATCTCCCCAGCCAGAATGTCATGAATCTGTGTACCGATGGAAAGCTCCTGATCCCTTTGGTGCTTCAGGTGAAAAAGAAAAGAAAGAACTAATAGAAGGCAAAACCCAATTTGGTTAATAACAAAGTGGAAAAAAACAATTTGTTTGTCTACTGCCTTTACCAAGACAGTTAAATGGTTAAAAAGATAGCACAGATGATCTAAACCTCCAAAATTTGGTAGATTATATTAAAAACAAAATAAGATAGTTCCTCAAGCTAAGGTGAATATTACATACATCTCCCATCTAATTATTCTGCTTTAAATTATTGTATTTTAGACAGATGTGCGCCATATGCCTTTAAGATATTTTGGTTTTATTTATTATTTAGAAAACTCCACTGTTTTCCTTCCTGTGCTAAGGGAAAACCTACAGCTCAGTGGCCCTGATGTCTTTCTTCACAGACTGATTTTCCAGAGTGAATCTGTAGGTTTGTCACACCGCTATATGAAAGATTAATAATTATATCGTTCAGGAAATCTGAAGCCAAATGACATCTGCAGCTCTACATGTGTTAATTTCTCATTCAGTCAATATTTTTGGTTTAGGGAATTAAAACAAATTAATCTTATAATTAATATGACTTTCCTAGGCGGCAAAAAATTGTCAGGAGCCGGGAAGTTCTCTGAATCAGATGCATTTTTTTCTAAAAGAAAGCCAGACAATAATTACTTTAAGAAGTTCTGCATCTCCCAGATTTGTTTTGTTCCAAATAATAAAGAGGAATGCAACAGCATAAGCTTCCTAATTTGTTTCACATCTGCAAACCAGGAGTCTTCACGGTGGTTCCAGTAACTGAAGTGGATAAGAGAGAATTCGGACAGAGAATTTCTTTTAGCTGCAAAAACACAAGAGCTGCTTGAAATGAGAGATCCACCTGTTTCTGGCAGGTAAGTTATCAGTCCAAGCCTATTCCCTGTTCTCTGTTTGCCTCAGTTTCCCTTTTGGGCAGGTGCTCATGATGTGCATAAGCGATCCTGAGGAGCACTGAGGCCCACAGCTTCCCATTCACCATGGGCCCCGACAGACAGAGCTCACATGGATCCTTCCAAGCTTTTCACAGCCGCGCTATCGGCTTCTCAGTCACAAAAAGTCCTTCCAGAAAAGGAAATGCTTTCCCTCTCCCTTTCCAGAAGAGACCAGGGGTCCCAGAGGCAGCCAAAAGTGGAGGATGCTGTTGGAGCCACATTGTCAAGGAGCTGGCAGGAGAACGTGAAGCCTCGCGGCTCGGAGAAGCCACATAAGCTGCACATATTTAGGAAAACTGATAGGAATTGGAAGTTGCAGCTTTGTTTAATAGGTGGGGAGGAACAGAAGGAAAATTTGGCACCCAGAAGGAATGCTGAAAGAGGAAATGTTTCCTCTGCACTGGAGGCTTTCTTAAGGGTTTTCTGATGTAGGTGATCCTCCTTCCTCATCTCCTCTGAAATATCTGGCTTTTATAAAATACTCAGAGGTTTCAGTGACCCATTTTGTGAACTCTGCCATCTTTTTCTCCCCAGCAGCTCATCCCATCCCTTCCTGTGACTTTTCCAAAGTGCAGCCGTTTCATTTTCACTCATTTCTGTTATAACCTAAAGCAAGCTTTTGGCATGTGCACCTACAGGTGGCAATGCCTTCTTACACCTGTATGTTAGCATAGATCCTGGTAGAAAGGACTAACTAACACAAGACCGCATCTTTACCACACCAAAGAGCGCTACGTTTCTTGGCTGACATGGAGAAAGCCATATACAATCCAGTCTGCCTTACTCAGCAACAACTGCTAAACACACCAGATTGTCATAGCAGTGATCGTGGAAAAAGATGAACACAATATGGAATGTCTGTTCTGTAAAGATCTGCTCAAAATGACGTGCACTTTTGGCTGCATCTGTTGCATTTTGGAGCTTTATTAAACAGTATTAATTATATATTCTCCATTTCCTTAGGAAGGACTGCAAAATATTATAGAAGCCTGATAAAAAAAAATTTCTTTCGAGATATTACCTTTTGGAGAAAATTAACCTAATTTGATTCCAGGGTCTGGCTTAGCTATTTAGTTTAGGTATTTGCAATGCTCTTGGATTTTTACTAGAAATGGTCTGCATCTGGTAAAGGAAAAGTAAGAACTGGCATGGTATGAATGCAGTCTAATTTCATCCTAAGAACATGAAAGCACCAGAATGGCCAAACTCCAGCTGCAAACTTCCACAAAGTGGACACAGGCACCATCTGCTTCCTGCTCATACCTATATTTGCATTTGAGTACAATGCTCTTGGAGCTGCTCAGTCTCCAGGTTTAAATACTGCACACTAACATCTTTTTTTAACCCAGAATTACTCAAAGCTTTTTAATTTTTCTGTCCCAAACACGTTTGAAGTGTAGCGGTCAGGGAGTGGGATCAGAGTTCATCCTGATTTATGGTAACTTCCCCTTGTAAACCAAAAAAACTTTCAGGACTGTCCCCAGGTGAGCAATGGGAGGGCCGTAGCATTACTCCCCATCACTATCAAGCCTCTCTTATCTCCACCTTAGATTTTCTGTTTAGAACATGGGTGAGATAGTATTACTTTTTCACCACAGACGGACACTGTCAGGATTAATTGATGACTTGACATCCCTCTTTTCAGTCTAAAAGGATTTAAAACCACAGCCTCTTTGCGCTGCAGCGATGCACCTCTGTGCAATCAGTGGTGAAAGTCTTCAAAGCACTCTTCTGCTTTTCAGGAAACCCCAGAGCTTTGCCCTTTGCTGGACCTGGAAGGAGAGTGCATACAAGACAGCTGAACCCGAGTTAATCCTTGCTGCTGCAGGACACCTACACCCTGACCAGTGATGGAAAATACATGGGGACAATAAAGAAATAAAAGGAATAGCAGAATTTTATGCACTATTCTGTGCATATTCGTCTCTTGAATTTAAGTGAAATTTAGTATGAGACCCAGGTGGTTTTCTGTGACTCGAGCTTCCATTTTTAAGTATACGTAAACTTAAACTTGGTGACAATCCCAGCTATTTAGAATTTGGAGAAAGACACATACAACAATGCAATTGGAAAGCAAAGAGTTGGGCAAGAGAGACAGAACTTGCTCTAAGCCACAAAATGAATGCAATGTATTAAAAAGAAATCCAGTTTAAAATCTGTGTAAGTAAGTCAGTAATATGAAAGTGCTGAGCCAGGGAGAAATTCTAAATATTTCAGATAATGCTGCATGAAGGTTTGCAACGATTTTGGTCCTGTCATCTCCCAAGGTGGGCCACAGTCTGAAAGGGTTACAAATGAGCTCAGCTAAATGCAATATTAAAAAGCTTGATCTTAATCTTCTTAAGACATTTAGCATGGCCGATTTGCAGTATTTCAGTGGTAGAGAATTCAAAATGGTGAAGGGCACACAGCAATATTTCACTTCAGACAGTGCTTGAAAGCCAAGCAATTCAAAACATTTCTTACACAACAGTAAGTAGAACACATTGAGAGCTCAGAGAGGATCAGCAGCATTAGTTCCAAGTCACAGAGGAGCAACCTATGGTAAGCATCAGGTAAGGAACCCACCTTCCAACCTGTGTGCATCTCCTGTTGCCTGCTAACTTCATAAAATCTCTTGAATGTCAGACAGGCAAAGGTGAGAAGTGTCATTACTAAAACAAGTAAAAAATCTTCAGAAGTAAAAGTAGCATTTTAGCACTTTTCTAAAATATACAGCAAGAGGTGAAACACATTCCTGGCTATATGCAGTTATTGACAGAAAATGGCTCACAGAAGAGGCTGCTAAAGAATTCTTCATTATTTATGAGGTTGGGCAGCATTTCTGGAGACAGAGAAAAGAAATAGGAAAAGGGAGAAGGTTGGGAAGAAAGGAAAGAATACAGAAGAGTCAGGCTCTGATGGAAATAGAAGCTGCCGAGAGCATTTGAGAGCATTATCAGTGGCAGAGAAAAGGTCAGAAAAATATCAGTAAAGATATAAATTAGGAAGCAAAAATAAAACTGCACATTAATTAAAGGAGAAGAATGGAACAGAAGGAATAAAAAGAGGAAAGACATTCAGCAATGTTAGAAGAGAAGCATGGTGCAAAGAGGATGGAGAACAAAAGAATCAAGGACGAGGAGGTAGAAAACCTATGCAACCCATTGAAAAACTTCAAATTTCTGAGACAATGAAGGAGAAGAACAACAGGGGCTGCTGAGAGCAGGGGGGGCAGCAAGGCAAGACCCACACCTTCACTGCAAGCAGAGCCAGAAGCTGGAAGGTGCCCTTATCCCAGTAATGTTCTTTCTTGGGGTGATGAAAGCAGGAACTTGAGGTTCTCTACCTGTTTGGCTGACACACTGCAGACCTGGGGAAGGAGATGGAGGATGCCATGGGCTGATAGGAGGACTTGTATGACAACAGCCTCCTGCTGACCCTCTATCTCATTCTCAAGAAAAAAAGGGCAGCACATGAAGAAGTGGGGCAGCCCTGAAATGCACACTCTGCTGAACTAGAAATGGGGCTTCACTTCACGCCAAAACTGACCTAGAGAAAAATGATCAGTGATTTAAGACTGAACTGCACTATTTACTAGAATATGCCTTGATATTTTGCATTACATTTTGAGGTCAGTAAAATTTGAATCTAGGCTAATTATAATCCAATAATGTTAGAAAGCAACAGTGTAGTTACAAGGAAAGAAGCATGGCCTTCAGAACAGAGAATTACAGAGTTCTGGTCTTTTCCTGACACTGATTTCCCACGAGAGCGCTCTGCCCAGGTTTCCTCATCTGTACGATGCAGCTCTACAGGAGCTTTCATCTCCAGAAGTGTGCTGAGGGTCAGAGTCAGTAAATACTTCTGGAAGACAATATTCTTCCTAAAGTGAGAGGACTTGTATTACAAGCCTATTCAGCATACAGATGAAATACATGTAAATAATTATTTTCATGGTGAGCAGAAGATTTTCCTCAATCAAATGATTCCAGTTATACATTTTCCATGTTGACGTTAAAAAAAAGGAGCAAAAAAAAAAAAAATTAAGAAATTTTCATAGCAAATTTCTGGTAACAATGCTCCCGATAACTGCAAAAGAGGAAATATTACTGTCCAGGAAAGAGCTGTTAGGAAAGAAATGGGGGAAAAAGAAATAACTATGGGAATGCAAACATGAAGGAAAAGTTAATTGCTTTCCATTTATTCAATTTATCACAGTATTTTTTTCCATCTTTTTACATCTCCAATGTGAGGCAGAGGTACAGTGTAAATATGTAGTTAGGTCCAATGAGTTTTCTTCTTCAGCTGATATGCTTACAAAATGTCTCTGCTGTAATTGTGCCTCTAAACATTGTCTGGCATCATCAGCATCAAAAGTTACCGCAACATCTAATACCCCTTCAGTTAACAGAAAATGGAGTCAGCTAAAAGAAAATGCTTTTGTGTAAGCATAAATAATAAAAAAAAAAAAAAAAAGATGCTGAAGAATAAATTCCAGGCAGCAATTTGGAGGTCCTGCAAGTAAAAAAAGGCCCTGATGCTCACCTGTGCTTGCAAAATACCTGTGCACACCTAGGGATTCAACGCTGGCAGGGCACAGGCACAAAGCAGCTGAACACTACTGGCAAACACCGTGTTTTATTTTCAACTGTAGCCCATGACTTATTTACAGTGAGGAGTGTGTATTTTACCTTCTGTTTTTTGTTTTTTCTTTTTTTTAAATTGCTGGCCTGAGAAAAATGGGTGGCATTTTGCTTTACGCTGGAAAAGCATTTTCTCCTATCTTGCATTATCTGGAGGAGATTCATAAAAAAAGAACCTTGGGAGTTTATTGTTTAGATTCTTCTTCTTCTCCCCTCACAATTCATGAAGAGAAATCTCAAAATAAAATATTACGCATTCTCCACCCAAAGAAACCTCAGGATCACCATCAGTCATTGAGCCTCCTGCTTATTTCCTAAAGAGAGATTAACCTTTGGAGACAAAGACCGTTCTTTGGTCTCAGTTCCATTGGTGTAAAAATCAATGCACTTTTATTCAGATGCCTTTCTTTCAGTTCTTTTACTCCAAATTAGTTAACTTAGCTTTTCACAAGTGCAGGACTTAGATGAAAACCATTTCTGTTGCATTTGCCATGGAATCCACTAACTGCTATGGACCACCTCAACTAGTTTATTTAAAAAAAATAGAAATGAACTTCCTTTTGTGTTCCGAAGGTAATATGACAAATGGTTCCCTGTTGTTGGGACTCACAGTAAGCAAGATAAAGAATGTGAGTGATGCTGACAGCCCTGATAACCATACCTAGTATACACCATTTTAATTCCACATACTATACAAATCATGCCTTGGTAATAATAGATGGCTATGAATATGATAGTAAGTGGCTAAGAATTTTCTCAGGTGGTTCATTGGAAGAACAGAAGAATCTAACATAAGTCACTATGTGAAAAATACTCTCTTACACATTTGCCTGATATTGGAAAATCCACCATACTGAACCCTGGGGAACAACTCTGTCCATTCCTCTCTAATGGTCAAAGTGAACTCATATCACCAAACTACGACTTACTGAATAATCTTCCAAAAGCTCTGTCTAGGTCAAAACCGAGTCCTGGTCACTAATGACTACTATGAGGGGAGTGAGAACACTTACCAAAGATAACTCTTGCTTCTTGGATTTGTGAAGCTGCCCTCTGCAAGGATGGAGCTCCTAAGAAGGAACTCTTTTGGCAAGAAGACCATGGTTTGAAACTCATTAGTCAAAGAGATTAACACAACTACACATCTCACAGCTTTCAGAACAAGGAATGAACTCATTTCATCGAGTCAAGATTTCACACAACTGCAAGCAAGAAAAAGCAGAGATTAGAGAAGACAAAGGGAGAAAGGAAAGATGAAAAGGAGAAGAGGAAAGTGGGGAGGAAAAGAAGAGAGTGAGAGAAGAAAATCACATATTGCAGTGCAGTAAGAAGAAATTAATTACAAAGAGCTTTGAGGGAAGAAGCAGAATAAACATAACCCCCCATTACTGGTGAAAGTAAAGAAGAATATTAGATCATTGGCTGACGAACAACTTGATTTTTGTCTCTCAGAAGGTGTTTGCATGCTTTGGTGATGGGTGCTGCACATTACAAAGGGAGCTGGTGGCTCTGTCTGCTAAGTTCACCCAGGACTTATCACAAAACCTTTTCTGTCCTTGTTTATGATGTTTCCCAGGACTGAAGCCATCTTGGACTATGATCTTCCAGAAAAAATGCTGCCAAAAATTTTCCAGAACAGCCAAAGAACAAGATTTAAAAGTCCCACTACCTAATGCAACTGCAGCGCATATCTTGCATACATTACATTTCAAAGAAGCCTCTGTTCTATGCATTCAAGCCTCGTTTTCTCTTTGAGCAAGAACTGAATATATGAATGGGTTTGATTTTATGTCAAAGAATTGCTTTTTATTGCCCTTGTGAAGATCTTCCTAAAAATATCCACATTTTGGACACATCTCAGATCAGTCAGGCTGCTGAAACCCAGGCAGAATCTAACATCTGAACTGAAAACACAGAGCTTGCCTTCACTTTCACGGATTCCTCTCCTGGACTCAGAATAACATCATCGGACTTCTCAGAATAAAGAACGAGTTTGTATGCATTAAGAATACAAAATCACAAGAAAAAGAGGAAGATTTCCTAAGAAAAAGACAATGGTAGAAGATAGGGGATGAAGAGGCAGAAAGTGCTAATGGTAAAGTGTGCACTTTTAGTTTGACTTAAAACTCTCAGAAGTGAACCACAAAAAGCAAAAGGAATGAATAAGATCCAATCAATTTGACCAGCTCTACAAAAATAGCACAGCTGAGTAAAGATAGAAAGGGTGGGAGACAAAAAGATGTAAGACCAGGTCTGATCTTATAAGGAAGAAAGTAACAAACTGATTAAGAAAATTAATGGGAGAGATCAAGAGGGCAACGCAGTAAGGTTGGACAACGAGACTTATGAGCAAGCAGGAATCAAATAGGACAGTACCATGTGAAGGTAGGGAGAGTGATGGCAACTTCTGGACAAGAGAAATGGTGAGAAATTGTGGGAGAGGAAAATGAGATTTGCTGCAAATAGGAATAGAAAGGAGGACATGCCTGTGGAATTGAGCCTGGAAAAGAGAAAAGGAAGATGTCTGAAAGAGAAAGGTCAAGATGACTTTGGGAGAAAGGGACAGAAAGATGACTTTGATGACAACAGGTGGAAGACTGTAAGCCCTCTTCCTTCACAGCCATTAAAGGACTCCTTCATCCCACCAGTACACATGCATTCCTGCTAAAAGAACGTTCCTGGGTTTTGCAATTGCTTGGAGAAGAAAGACATCATAAAATGAATCTCTCGTCAAGGAAGAGGGCAAAGACAAGCTTACTGGAGCTTTTGTGTCAAACCGAGGTACACTGATCCCAGACATTTAAGTTCTCAATTTTTCCAGTCCTATGTTTAAGTCAAGATCATCTTTTCAGTCATGGCTGAAACACTTGTCACGAGAGCCTTCAGAGGACAGCACTGAAGTGGCTGCACTATGAGCAGCTGGGTAGGACAGAGGAAACAAAGAAGGAAGGTTCCTAGATATGACATTTGAAGTAGAATCTTGATGCTGTTTGCCTTCTGCTTTAAAATGCAAAAGCATCCCCTGTAGCAGAAGAGCACTCACAGGGCTCGATCTTTGCTTCTGGGGCAGATAACACTGCTTTTACAATCGCTTACTGCTCTCACTATGTGCACCCCAGGTAGGATGTGCTTTAACCTCGACTTTACGGGAGTGGAAAAAGGGTTGACGCCAAATTTCTCCACGCGTAATAAGGAGCAAAACAGGGCTGCAGAGCTTGAACGGCGAAAAGAAAGCACAGTGCTTAGTAGAAGTGAAAGAACTGAATGTATTTGGGGGAGCAGTGAGTAAAAAAGAAACTTTTATTTTAATACGATTCTTTTTCAGCCTATTAAGTTCTCCAATATCAGAACGCAGTCTGCTAAAAGTTAGTAAATAAAGGCTTTCTGGAGAGCTTTATTAAATCACTTATGACTTATCAAGTTAAAACTCCCACTCAGATATCTTAATAAAACTTTCAGAGAATATATTTAATTTTACTGGAAACCAGAAACCAATTGCTAACCACAGGAGTTACTGTGTGCTACATCACTGAACAGCTTTCCGTAAATAGAATATTTACCAACAACTTGGATTTAGTTCTCTAAAGTTTCGGTTTCTGAAGGTCAAATAACTATGTAACTGCTTAATAAAGAAGCAAAGAAGTACCTCTAAATATCTCCAAGCTCTGATGGGCTTATATGCTGCTCCTTAGGTGAGGTATTAGCAAAGCTTATTTATTTTCATTTCCAAGGCTTTTATTTGCTCTCTCCCTTGTGGTAAAGCTGATTTCCATGATGATTCCCTTCTTAATTTTAATACCCTTTTTACTCATCATATAGACATAAGAATTTTCCATAAAATAATGAAACCCTTCCAAAGGAAATGAAGACAACTAGGAAAGTAAACTACAGCTTACTTTTTTTTTTCTTCCCCCAATTAATTGATCCACTGTCATATGCATATATGAAAGATTTTTTTTAATGAAAGGAAAATAAGGTTAATTAACATAAAACCCCTCACTCCTTGAGATGTTGAATTTTGAATTTTATCCATGCTGCCTTAAGTGCCTTGATTTCCCAGTAATGACCTAGTTCTCCTAATGAGTAACATTAACCCCTGGCTGTAGCTGTCCAGGACTTAATTGTCAACTGGAGCTGAAATAGGAGAGTTTGCCGATCAGCAGGTATGTGGTATATTAACTCATGTCATTTCAGACCCTAATAAATAAATCTGTTGCTAAGGCAACAGGAACATCACTTTTTTTCTTTTTTTTTTCCCCCCTTTTTTAAAGGAAACTGCCTTTCACACCGAGCTTTTTAAAAAGGAAATTAACTACATGTAACCATAATTAGAAGAAACATCGTTTCTCATCTGAGAAACATATCTACATTAATGAAAAAAGGCATTCAAAAAGAGGACTGCTTTCTACTGTGACCGGAGTAACTGAAATGATTTCCCTCAAGTGAAGGAATGCAATTTGAAGCACACATCTGAGTGAAAACAGATCACAAAATATTTTAGCTTTTTGTATTTCTGAGATAGTCCTCCTCTGCTTTATTACACTGCTGATACCAAATGAGCAAAATGCTTCAGCTACTAATCAGCAGCCTGGGCAATTGAAACCAGATGAGAAAAAATACCACTCAAAATCTAACACCTTCACTACCGTCTGTGTATCTTCCAATATGATTGGCAGAAACACAATCTTCTGCAAGGATAAAAAACGCTCCACCACCAACTCATCAGACTTATCGGCTAATGAAAATTTAAGTACCTGATTTAAACACAGATGCCACTGCTCCTCTCTGTCCCACGGCCACAGCTACATGAAACTTGAATGGGAAAAGCAAGAGGAGACTGGCGCAGTCATCAGAGCTGGGCAAGAACACATCACAAAAGGCACATGTGATTTGGGTATTTGCTTTCTGCCTCAGTTTCTCCACCTGCAAGATCAGACTCTGAACATTGTGGTTTCAGAATACTCGATCTGAAGTGTTACAAAAAGGCAAACTCCATGTATGTGCAAGCAGTAAAGCTGCAAGTGATGCTCACTACAGGAGCTGGATTTTCACAATTGAGACATCTCTACGATATGGTGAAAATTTCTGCAACCTCTCAGAAACAAGGATTAAGGAATAGTGCATCTTCCACTGAAACGATTCAATATCCCAAATTCCTGGCTGCTGGAAGAAGTTTCAAGATTAGATTTCACCAACGAATGAATGATGAAATAAGACAAATGCTTCCAAACTCCCCTTCCAGTTTGCATTTAAATCTGAATTTCACAGAGTATTCCATCAACTTTCTAGTTCACTCTTCAAAATAAACTAATATCTCCTCTCAAACATAACTCTGGATTGCATGAAAAAGAAGTCAGATTCTTATTTTTGCCTTAGATGTTCAAGAAGTCAAGGTGTCAGCTTCTACTTAATCAGACAAACCTACACACACATTCATGGCAATTGGCCATTTGTCATCTGTACGGCACTTTTGGTGAACACTTTTCTTTGGGAGTATTGGATAACTTTCCTTACATGCTTCTAAAAAGTATCCATTTTAAAACTGTTACTGTACGTCCTGTGGGCTTTTTATCATATCTGGTACCTTTTAGTTCGGGCTGTATAAACACTTGCATTTTAAGCCTTTGCTTTCAGTCTGTCTTATCTACCATACACTTTCACCTTTTAGGATTACATTTGCCAGAATCGGTTGCTTTTCAGAGATGAAGTTTTCCTGTAGCCACTCAATCCCCACATAGCACAAAGCCAGAGCCCAGTTCTCTGCAATTTCCCCATACAAGGTTGCAGAGAAGCACAAACCTGCTGAGATTTCCCTGAAATGGAGGATTTTGTGGGTGATGCAAGCAAGATACTTCTGAAAACGATCGACCTCTGTCTTCCTTACGTGATGCTGCATGTGTAGCCATCTGGAAAGGAAAAGCAACCAATCCCTACAGTTCTGTGATTCTGCTGGGGATGCCCATTGAGGCTAATAACAGCTTCGAGTACTCAAAGGCGATTTCGAGGTGGAGCACTTTCATCTTCTGCTGCCTTTCTACACCTGAATTCCTGGTGGGATAAATTTATTCTGCAGTGTGAGCAAAATATGACTTGGGTATAGATTCACTGTGTATTAAAGAAACTGCGTTCTCGAGAGTCTGTGTATTAAACACTTCTGAATTCTGAATTCCCATTAAAGCTGAACACATGAACTACACAAATTCTGTATGGCACTGCCGAGATGGAAAGTCATGAGGCGCTACAATTAAAAATACGCCCTCGTAGGCTCCTCTTCTTTGCAGTTTGCAGGGGGCTTGTGCTCAGCTCGCTGATTCATCACTGTCACCTCCCAGAAGAAAGTAAGCTGGCTGTACTATCAGAGACACATTTCTGAGCAAAGGTCCTTGGGGTGGGCAGCCATGTGGCAGCGCAGTGATGGGCACACGGTGCACACAAAACAAGCTTTTCTCCACAGACTCCTTTCTTAAGCTCTTTGGGTTCAGTGATGCTCTACATTCAAACCAGGCAGTGGTGCAGGGCGCTATCTCTGCGCACACCATTTTCCCTTAGACCAGAAATCTGCAGATAAATTTCCGCAATCTGGGTTTTTTTTCTCTTCTGCATTTCCTCGTCGTGACTTCCACTGCAGTTCCTCATGCTCCTGTATCTCCTTCCCCACGCTCTTGTCACACACAGCTACGTACAACGTGAGATAATGGGTTTATCTGATTTTTCACGAGAATTGATAAGGGCTATTTGTTTGCGTGTGTGTGTAAATTCTCGCCGATTCCACGTGTGATCTTTTATCGCACCCATGCAATTAGGGGAAGAAGAATTGATTTCTGACAACTTTCCGTTATCGAGATGATACAGCACAGGCAGGGAAGAAAGAAAGAACACGAGGCCCTTGAATTAAAAGAAACACTGCGGGTCTTCTCCATGAAAGAAAGGAGTAAAGAGCCCAGAATTTTACAGTAATAAATTCAGCATGTGGCATCTGCACGATGTGGGCTATGGTTTGGGGTGCAGTGGGTTTGCAACTTTGCACATTCACTGCCACACTCAAACGCAATATGAGAGGAGGAACAAGCTGGCGTAGCCTCAGTTACAGCAAAAGCTTTGGCAGGTGCCCCTGGCCTTGCTGGCGGGCAGCAAGAGGGAATAATGCAAGCACATAAATGCTTGCGTGCAAATTTTGTGGTGAGAAAGGATTGTGCCACACCAGTGACCACCAT
>NC_064440.1:3589972-3609972 GCF_023343835.1 Lagopus muta | reverse complement strand
TGCTCACTCCAAATGTCTGTCTGTACCTCAAGTTAATTTACTCAAATATTATTTACTTACATGCCCTTCAGTGTGATTATGGCTCTTCCAGATAAGCAGAGACATTTAAATTTTCTGTTTCCTTTTAATTTCCAAATGTTTACACACTATAGCCTGTTTATTGAACTGTTTACTAAAGCGAACACTTGCTCCATTTTATCAACCTCCTCCACAGTTCTTCAGAGTTTTCCTCGATCACAGCAAGAGCTCCTTTCTGAGCTGTGAACAAACTCTTTGTCAAAACAAATACACTTAAATGCTGGAATCACTCTGCCCTGCAACGGAACACCTCTGAACACACACAGGCCTTCTTCTTATGAAATTACTACCAAAATACAAACACACATACACTATATGAACTTCTTCTTCAAAAATCCTTAGATCCCCTTTTTTAAGTCAGCACGCTGTGTGACTACTCTGTGCAAGGTGTATTCTTTGATTTGGGTTGCTGTTCCTTTGGCCATTACTTTTATGTTTATCTATACAAAGCTGCATTTTCAAGTCACTGACCACGCAACCTCTGAGATCCACCTTTTTCTCACTGCTCGCCGTTCAGTAGTGGAGCTGCTCTGCAGATGCAGCCACAGCAGTTCAGCCACATTCAGTCATCTCTCACCCAAATCCATGATGCACTGGATATAGTTTACTGTTCCTAATAACATTTAAAGTAGATTTCTTAAAAGTTATTTTATAAACTGAAATCTGCACGTGCTGCTTATAACCCTTCCTGAGGTGATGCCTAAACTGGACCATAGACACCAACTCGGTACGGCTGCCTATATTCCTATGTGCCTGGCTACTTAGCACATACACACTCTTAAAAGTTAGGTCATGATTGGACTCATGTTCTGAATCAAGTTTCATAGGGCTGACACAAGTAAGCTGCAGCCTAAGCTGAATATCTAAAACCATTGGGTCATGAAGATCCAAACCCTAGGACACATCAATAATGTCACTACGCATTCTATTTTACCCAATTATTTCATTTGTAAAATCCTTGTAAGATGACACAAAACTTAGCTAAGTTACCTGGCACCCATGCAAGGATGTATTTTCATATATTTATGCAGGGGAAAAGGGGAGGTGAAAATAGGTAAGGGGATTTTCCTTAAACCAACAAGCCTCTAAGAGAGTCAAGAGTACTGATTCATCCAATCACATTTAACTAGCAGACTTTGAAAAATCACTGCCATGAGAAGAACCACTTGATGCACTAAAGGTTGGACCACCTAAGTGTTCTGTCTTGTCTGTGTTTAATCTCCCAGCCAATCTACCCCTCACTTCACCATTTCTACATCAGAACAGGTTTTTTCCTTAGTTTTCAGTCCTCATAAATCTGCTCCACCATTTCTAATAATATTAGATAAAACTTCACTAATTTCTCTCCCGAATAAACTATTTAATACCCTTTTATTTAAGACATATGTGTGCAATCAATTCTGTTGTATTTACTTGTATTACACACACAGTATTCATCATCTTGACAATTTTAAAAAGTTTTAGAACACCATTTCACTTAACAGCTTAAAAAAAAAAAAAAGATTTATTTGATGGTTAACTTTGGAACAAGTTATCTGCATTAACTTCCATTGTTTTGGCATAAAGTAGTTCTGTATATTTTACTAACAACAACGGAGACATGATAAAGGATGTAGGCAGAGAGCCATAAACAGCTCTCACTGCAAGACCCAGTGTTCATGTAGAAGCATTAATTTTTTGGACTTTGATTGGAAGACGTGTCTGTGTTCAGCCACTTGGATTCTACTAAATACAACCGTGTATAAAATGTTGTACCTGAATATAACAGTTTTAACTGCAGAAAGACCACTGTAAATCATACATAGTATAAACCTGTCCACATGATTGGAATAATATAATGGATACTGTAGTCCCTAGCCACTTGCTAATGTTCTTTATGACACTTAAATAAATGACTTGAAAATAAAATAGCAACACAGAGTCTTCTAAACCTGCTCATGTGCCTTTCCCAAATGCATGCTGGAGAAAGACAATGTATAGTTAACACTTTTTTTCTGTCTGCCTTCTCTCTGGAGCATATTTGCTCTAGCCACTCTTCTTTCTTCTTCCAAATTCATATTTAAGTCTTCTTTTCCCTCCCACCTTTCAGACTGAGTCATCTCTCTACCCGGTACCTGCGTGGATCTTGGTCAATGTTAATCATCAAGAGCACGAAGGATTTCTGCACCACCACCCAGCTGGGAATCTCAAAGGCATCTATAACTTTGGGAAAAGAAAACAAAACAGCTCCTCCAGTGTCTTATTTGGAGCCAGCCCCTGCTCCCACAGACACCATCACAGTTTCTGAAACTTCTATCCAAACTTCAGAAAATACCACTGTGGGGAGGCAGAGCAGGGGAAGGATGCTGCTGGGAGTGGAGCATGTAAGCTTCAGGAGAAGGCTGCTACGGCAGCAGGTTGCTGGCTTCTACCTATCAAGACAGATGTACCATTTTAAACCCCACTCTGAGGAAACCCATGAAATTTTACTTGGAGAAGACCTGTGCATTTTCCCTTGCTCTTCTGTAATGTTACATTACATTCCATGTCTTCATTTGAAGCACTTTGTTTGCCTAACAACAAATTACTAACGGAAATTGGTTTCATCTCATGGCACTGTAAGTGTGCACCACTGTATTAAACCAACAACAGAAAAGAATGGAAGGGCATTGATGTCACTGCTAGATGAATAGACACTACATCAGAAAGACTAACTAGAGGGTTGGTTTAGGTCAGGTCAGATTATATAGGCAAGGTATGTGTGCTGTATACAGTTTGGAATAGTTTGTATGAATGGATGTAAGCTAAAATTGGCACTCTGAGCAAAGTTAAAGACAGTTCTGAAAGTGATGTGGATTTCTTTTTAAATCATATGGTGGAATAAAAAGGTTTAAAAATAATAAAAGTAGATAAGAACGTTTTCAATTCATGCATTCTTACAGAACATAAGCAAAACTGCTCTCCAAAAGCCAAGTACAAGAGAGTCATAAGTCAGTCCCTAAGAGCCACAATCAGATAGATCAGAAACCTTCCCCAGGCTTTGGAGATCCAACAAGAGCACTTTGAAGCTGCGGTGTTTATTTTGCCACTGATGGCGCAGTCATGTCCAGACACACAATTTAACAGACTCACTGTTGGAGAATCTCCTTTGTCTTCCTATCAACATGATCACAAGCGTTTCTTTGCTACCTGTAATATGTCCAGTAGAATTTATGTGACCTAAAACCACACAGAGGTTCATGGTTCGTGCAGAGCTGATGGGACACAAAATACTTGGAGTCCATTTGCCTTATAACTGCCACAATGGACATGAGCTCCGCAGTAACTGGGAAATTCTACTTTTGCCCTTTCTTACCTTCTGCCTCCTGGAATTTTTCCCATTCCTATCATGAATTTGCTCCCATCACTACTGGGAATATCCCAGCTGTAGATATTCTATGATCCTATGAAGTGACAAAACTTCAAGACTCTCTTTTAGTGACTTTTTTTTCTTGATTACAGACACATTTTGTTCAGCTGTGAGAAAGAATTGTTGAGGGTGTTCAGGTATCCAGAGCTGAGTTACAGTTGAAACCTAAAAGCCCGAAAGGAGATTCCCAATATTTAAGGAATTTGGTATTAGGGTTAACTGAAGTTGTCAAATACTTTCTGGGGTCTAATTTCTCTTTCTGATCTTCAGCAATGCTTGTATTTCTTCATTCAGAAGAGGGAAGAGATTACTTGTCAGCAGTAATCTCTAACACAGATAATGCCATATAAATATTAGGGGCTTATAAGCATGGACACGGATTAGGAGCAAAGAGAGAGAACAGAAATAAAACTGAACAGAGCCAAGATTAAGCACTGGGAAGGGCAAGGCAAAAGAAAATACAAGGTCTGTGGCTGAGCATGTCTTCCCACAGCTGAACATACATTTTCCTGAGTAGAATAAGTAGGATTTATGTAGAGATTTGGAGTGCTAACAGCACCTCTTCCCTGTTAGTGAAGTAAAATATATAGAAGCATCAAAATATTTGAGATGTGCTCATTCCCCTCTGTCATTATCTCCTCTCAGCTGTCTTCTCCATGACATGAGAAACATAGAACAGAGTCAGGAAATCACTTCCAACCTTCTACCGAAAGTCCATCCAATTCTACCAGGTTGCTAAGGGCTGCATCCCATCAACTTTCTGACTATAGTCAAGGCCAAAGATGTAGGCTTTGCATCTAGGCATGACCAAAACCACTGCCATTTCGGCAAGAGATCAGCTGAACACAACAACACCCTGGAGGTGTGCCTGCCTGGCAGGTAGGATGCAAGATCTGCTCCCAGGGACGTGAGGCCAGATCCAGGACAACTGCACGTGGCTGCTTTTGGCTCAAGTTGGAATGTGGTCCTTAGAAGTGGGGAGAGGAAAGATCTCAGGAGAGTAGAATAGAAACAGGATAATTCTCACATTCCTCGAACCCTAACTTCCACCTATGTTTCCAAGTAATTCCTGAGCAAAATCCCTCAATATCTAGTATTCCTATTTGACGCTGCCAAGAAATTCCCCTGCTAGCATTTACATTTTTCTTCCCAGTTTAGTCTCACTTGCATTCCACTATGCTCTTATTATTTTATTCCCTAAGATGCCATACCTGAGCCTCAAAGCACGGAGCACGGTCAACTCATCCTCCAACTCTCCCTCGAGTGCTACATTTGAATTCCTAACATGAAGATCACCGCCCAAGCTGCACTGTAAAGCCCACATACCAGATGACCTGGATTTTAACTAGAAGTGCTCTTCAACCAATATTTCCCAAAATACACAGAAAGGTACCACCTTCCAAAACATAAGCCTGCAGTGAAGCTATGCAAAACAGGAAGAAAGGCAGGTGAAATGACTCCAAAACAAATACAGCCCCTGAAAGCCTATGCTTTCCTGGTTTTGAGTCCTCTGCGCTGCCGCTCTTCTTGTACATCATGGGAGCCAAAAGCATGTCGAGTCCCTTTTCTTACATATTTACTGCTGATAAATTATTTCAACAATGTCTTAATTGCTTTAGGTCAGCAAAACCAAGCAGATGTTGATTACTCTGCACTTCATTACTGGAAGGAAGACTGTAGCCATTGATGTCTCAACCAAACTCGCTCTGACTTCAAGAAAGACAGGTTTGGCTCTAAACAACTAAATTCACATCTTGAGTTCCCTGAAATCCTTCAAAACTAAACATAAGACCCAGTGAAGAGCTATAATTTATAAGACCACCGTCCTCAACGCATGAAATGGTGATAAGTTCAAAGTTTCTCAGAATGATGGCAATGAACTGCAATACGGATTTTGTAACACAGATAAAAATAAATTATGCGTTGTTTTGTGCAAGGTGTAAAAACAAGCATCAATTGAGAGCTTTTTTTTTTTAAAAACAAAACAAAACAAAACAAAACTAATTTTCTCTATAATTAAACATCACCACTCTGCAGATCTGCTACACCAGCACTGCAAAGGAACAGATCCATTTTTGGAGCAGCAAGATTCATCTTGGTAACAACGGACAGAAATTCAGAAATTCCGAGCTTAAGTTCTGCTTCCATAAAAGTTCAAACGAATGAATTACACTATGGAAAAAAAGGTTAAGCTTCTGAGAATTACAAGGTTTTTAAGGTTCTTTAGGATCCTAAAGGATTGGTCATGTTTATTACTGCTTGCTTAGAAAAAAAAAAAGCACAGCTTGAGCGCTTATTTAGAAAATGCAAATTTCACATATAACTCCAAACAATACGGAATCACTTCTTGCTAAAAAGAATTGGGAATTGGTATTTGAAAACTTGTATCACAGTTTAAATCATATACTCTTTTATTTTATTTTTCTTTTCTCTTTTTTAATTAAAACTAATGCCAGGATCCTGCAGCATATAATTTCCTGTTCTGTGGAAATCCTTCTAATCAGGATATATAGAATGGATGTCCCGTTTAACCAGGCTGTTTTGCAACACACGCAATGCAGAAGGGAGTGCTATCATAACACTTCAATAGTTAAGTGACTTTATGAGAAAAATACTTCCAAATGTTTCCTAAAACCTTCCAAACCGCACCAAAGAACATTATCGTAATATTATGTTTCCCTATGGCCTCCAATATTTAAGCTTGCTATTCTCGAAATGATACTTGGATGAAAAATATGAGTTTATGTAATGTATAAACTGTTCCTAAAAGAAAAGTTGCCTTTAAAATTACTTTGTATAGATGTCAGATATCTTACATTTTCAATAGCCATTTTGTATTAATTGAACAAATAGTGTTCCAGTGCTTTGGGTTGCACTTGAAGAGTCTTTCTTTTAAAACCAAATAGTCATTGTATGATTCTTATTCATAGCAAATACTGAAAACAATAAGTGTCCTAAATGATTACGTATCAAGTTATGCTTAATAGATATCCATATTTCTTGCACAGTATATATAATCTGTATAAACTGTAGAGCATATATCAATAACATATTCCAGTGAATCCAGCATCAAAGAGTTCGTTTATAGTAGGTTTTCATTTGACTTGGGGTTGTAATGTTCTGTGCAAGCATAAGCTAACCATTTCAGTGATTTTGCCAGCAAGCTGCTTTTTGGCAGATTATTGGCAGTACATACTGGCAACAAACTCGTGCAACTAAGCCCTTCTTATAACTTACAGGTAAATAATGATTTTAATAAATTTATGTAAAATGTTCCACTTGCTCACATCTGGTTTTGATCATTCACTCAACTTGCCCAAATGCAAGCTTGTGTGCGTTCCTCAGGAAAACACATATTTCACCTTAATTATTTAACACTTTCTCAGGTACCCCAAGAAATAAATAATCAAAGAAGCCCACTTTCATTGAGAGGTTTAGCCGAAGTAAAATTTATCTGAAATGCTCACCAAATTAACTAAAAATAATAATTTCATGCATACAAAAATCTAAACCACATTTTGTTATGAGTGCATTTACATGATAAGAAAAACACGGGACTGTTGCACATCTACCTCAGCCACAGGACATTAAAATCATAAGGTCCAGTCATTTGCCCCTGGCCATGAGGACCATGCACCAATACAAGGACTCCACGTGTCCTTTGCTGTACCAGAACTGAAGCTTAAGTTGGGACATTGTCAGCATGGATGAGGGTGAACATTACTGCATTAAAAAAATAATCTTAAGGAGATGTGGTGAGCCCAACCCCAACAGTTCAACCCAATGCCTTATGTCTACAACTCTAAAAATTGTTCACGTGGAGACACCTCAAGTGATCGTGAAAATGAGTGCCCACAGAATGGTGCACTCATATTGGAAGGAAGGCTGGTACAAAAGAGTTCAGTGGAAAATGAGAAAATCAAAATAAAAGAACTTAATTAAGGCAAAGAATTCAATGCCCAAGCCACCATCTTGAATGGTGGTCCCTCTGCCTGCCATTCTCTTTTTACTGACAACGAATGCCAGCTGAGTCCATGCTGCATGGGTCCTCCAGTACTGAGTGTCAGGAAGCAACAGCTTCTGGCTATGGAACATCGTTGTAATTACGGGAAGCAATGCACTTTGAAGGGTTTTACATAGTGAACATACATGTCTATTCTGCTTGCGAATACATTTCAGAGTTCTGTTTCGTAGTTATTTTACACGGGACACAATTATTAAGCATTAGATTTTAGTTGTGTTCAACACAGCTTAGGATTTGCTTGCAATTTTTTAACATTTATTCACTTACGGGAGTCAACATTTTAGGATTCTGGCAACATGGTTAAAGCCTGGTCAATTCTCACCGAGATATATGGGGCTTGCTGGTAAAACTCTCTATTCCTATAGCAGACTTGCCTTTAATTAGATCTGCTTCAAGGATGCCGTATCCTTCCAGCACGTTGTAAACCTAAGGGCATATATTTGTATTGTTTAAAGGCAGGAAATTCTGTGAACTGAAATGAGAACATATCCCTTTTGCCTTTACGGACTTTTGTTATTTTCTCTTCCTTCTGGGGCTTTGGAAACAAAACCAGTGAAAGCTGAAAGTTTGAACAATAGCAAATTACTTTCAAGGAAAAAAAAAAAGTAAAATACTAAGTATATTTTTATGGCTTTACTCACACACTTTGTATATATGTAAATTGGACACATCCAGGCAACAGCAAATGCTATTTGCAGTAGGCCCTTAGACTGCAATAGGATCAGACTGGTTTCATCATAAAAGACTGTGCTTTTGCTGTTTTACTTCATTATTATTCCTTTACTACCTTGTATTAACTTGTACCCCACCAACTTCATGACAGAGCGGATTTGTTTCATGATAACCACAGAAGTAGGGCTATCACATTTTTATTGTACGCTGAAAAACGAATAGTCTCTGTAACTCTTTGACTGCTTCTCCAAAGAGTCTCACATCACTCCTTTAATTAATGCAAAAGGCTGGTCTGGAAGCACAGAACTCTGGGACCACATACAGTGTACAGACATGTGAAATGAGAACTGCTGAGATGAACAGAGACTTGTGTTCCACTAACATGAAGAGCTGGATAGAGCTCTGCTGCCTTTTTGACAGAGCAGCAAACTTTCTCACTGCTCACGTGTGGCAACCTCAACTGCAGTGCCTCAGCGCACTTACCCAGCACTAAGACAGAGGATTCCCTTGCAAACGGCATGCAATGAGCTGACTGCTTCTATCTAATAAGCTTAATAGCTAAATATAAATTACAGTGGGATGTAAGGCCTTAGAGAGACACTCGACACCCAAGATATTGCTTGGACGCTGGATCTCTTCTAGCTCATGTTCACACACGCTAATTCCTCTTCCTGGACAGCAGCAATTATGACATTGGTGAACTGCAGGACTTGAGTCTATTTGCTTTCATTTGGCACAGAGCTTCATGCCCATCTCATCCACTCTTGGAGGTTACAACTGAAGCTGGGATCACAACGAGACACCATCAATCATCACAATAAACACAACTCAGCTGTTTCTGTGCCTATGGTGGAGAACAATCTTATTAAGGGATTTGAAAGAAGTAGCTTCACTTTAAATAAGTGCTCACAATAATGACTCCTAAAGAAACACTACCGATCAACCCTAGGGAACAATTAGCTAAAAGTTATTCATGCTGATCTGTAGGTTATCTGTCTTGTAGATCTTTACATAATAGCAAAGCAGACCCATAATTAGCAGCTACCAGCTACAATGCTTCTGCAGTCACTGCTGCAGAGGTGGACAAAGGCTTGGTTCCCACCTCAGACATCAGAAATGGAAACTGCAGATGGAAAAAGCAGGGTTCTGAAAACTAGCACCTATCCTAACCTCAATTGCCCCAATTATTATTTATCCCTGGGGTCACATAACCTTATAGTCTCTCTTAGTCAGTGCCAGCTAATTGAACATTTTTCCCCAGTAGTCAAGGAACAAGCAATACTGGATTTTGAAAGGTAGCAGCATACAAACACGCATCAGCCACTCATTCACTGGTCCTACTTATCTATTTTTACATCTTCTGCAAATGCAAATAAAGACACTTAGGAAAAAAATCATAGCTGAGTTCACCAACTACACCAAAAAAAATGATTGAGATCCCTTTTGTTAAAAGTCATGGTAAATTAGAAGGTCCAACTAAAAGAAGCAGATGCACTGGCTGCTAAGTTGTAGTTGCAGACAGAATTTTTTCTGCTAACATCAAAAGAACAAGGTGTTCATATAAATGGCATTTTATTTTCATCCTATTATTCTATATGAGCTAGAGGAGAGATCAAAGGAAAAAGTACCCAGGTTTCACTATTAACACTTAACATAACTCCAGTCAGAAAATCCTTTCCAGATTGCTAGTGCAATTTAAAGCACAGCACATTTTTGTTATTCTGTTGGAAAATATACCTGAAGGCACTGTTTTGCACTGACCACCTTTTTCATTGTGGAAAATTGCTTCAGATATATGTATTTTCAATTATTTTCTTTCTTTCTTTCTTTTTAAATGATAGCAAGCCCCAGAATCTCTAGGTTTGGGAACTACACTGTTTTGGGTCCTATATGCTGTCACTGAGAGACAAGTCGCCCTGTACTGGTGACAGTCTATTAGAGACTGCCTGCAACAGCCAGAAGATACAAACACTGAAGCTTGGTGCAGTCCCTGCCAGTGGCAGCTCCACTGAAAGCAAAGCATACCAGCTTCAATTGAGTATGTAAACAAACCTAATGGGCCTTTAAAATATGTAAAGGTTCCTCTTGATAGCTGGCAAGAACAAGCGTGCTTGAAGATTTTGTATTGCTTACTATGATATTATCCAGGACTAGTGCTATTAATTAATAGTTCTATTGCCTCTCTTAGAACCCAATGACGTTGCACAAAGAAAAAAAAAAGATATACTGTGTTTCTTACAATGTTGAAGTACAGTAAAAAACATTAAGCCTTCTGTTGAATGTAAGTTTCTCACTGATGTTTCAGTAACTTACAGTAATTCAGAGTAACACTTCAAGTAAATTCCTTCAACTCAGAGCGACCACCGAAATCTGCTAACAAACAGGTATAGCTTTTTGGACTACACTTGGAAAGATCAGTAATGTAGCAGTCATTTAAAAAAAAAATAAAAAAAAGAGGGCATATGTCCTTCTTCCCTGCCTTTCCTCCCCCCCCTTCCCAGTTGCTATTAAAACATTCATGTTACAAAGTTGTTCCAAAGTTTATTGTAAATGCCAAAAAGTGGGCACCGATCCCACAAGAGCTGGCTCGGTTATGGCCCACCATCTTGAACATATTCATTTTATCCAACTCAGTGCCAGGAGATTTTTTTTTTTTCCTTTTTCTTTTTTTTTTTTTTTTTTTACTTACTTTTCTCTAATAGCAGTCGATTGTGCATACAGGGAGAGATAGCAAGTCATGATTCTGGGAACTTGCACAGTGAATGCTAAACACATGCAGGTGAGCTGTGGCCTAAAGTGAGCATTACAATTACGGGTTAAATGAGACAAAATGTTTCATGCACAGTCAGAATATGTTCATATTACACATAACAGCCAGCTGGCTATAAATCCAAGAAGTAAGCTGGAAATCTTTAGAGTTTAAATGGATGAATACAGATATAAATGGAAGAACAGCGGTTTGTCACCGTATGAATGGCTGTTAACTGAAAAGAGTGGATTGCTTTTACGATGGTTTTTCCAAAAGAGTAACCTTGTTGAGATGAAATTAACAATAAGTGCGATGATTGGAATGTTCCACATATTTATGTTTCCTATTCTGTTCTGAGACACAGAAGTCTCATCCTGCGCCTCTGAACAATCACAACGTGGCTTTAGATACAGGTGCTCTTAGTGAATAGGACACCAGTTCTACCTCTGCAGCTGAAGAGCTGTAAGCAGGACTGCTCCATTAATTTATTTCAGATTCAAATTACGAGCTGAGCTGAAAGAAGCTCTGAACCATTTTTTTTTGCCGTACTTCCAGCTCTAAGTGATGTAGACTGCAGCCTTCTGCATTCTAGTTATGTGAATCACTGAATCTACAGCTGTGCTCCTTGGTGCACAAGATCACCTTGATGCTGCTAAACCAGCACCTTCCTATCAAGCCCAAAGGTGCGTCTGAGGCATTCTTTTGCAGGTACCAAAAACAGCCCTGGAAGTTTTCACAAATGGAAGAACCTGAATGATTTTCTGAAGCACTTGAGACTCCTACCAAGAGAAGCGCTTGTTTCTCCATCTACAGCAGATGTAATTCTCACCTGAACCCAACAGCAAGTTCCTCCTACCAAGCACAGAATATCAGCTACACTTTAAAGATTTACATCTTTTATCCTTTTGTATCCTTTTATACCTTTATCTTTTATCCTTTTATATCTTTTCTATCCTTGCTACGGGTGAACAATGCTTATATTCACTTACATGCTCTACATACATATATATACATACAAATAAGTTTTTACAAATCGTTACGATTGGACATGAGCTCATAGTTTTGATGTACTCACAGTTGACAGAAAGGGTAGATGGAAACTGTAGGAAGGCTGATAATGACTTTGCTCCCAAAAACTTTTCTCCTATGTCTCTGAACTGATTGAATGGGAGCTGAGGAGGAAAGAACAAAGATTTGCTGTTCTTTGCAGTCACGCAACGAAAGTGTAGGTTAAATACAGGAAGTATTTGCAGATTTCAGATATTTTGGAGACCTTTGTTGCTTTTTCCTTGCATTGAGATCTAATCTCAGCCTCAGCAAAGAGCTGGGCTTTCATGTTATACCATCCTCCACTAAGAGAGAACCCTACCCACTTTGACACATGCCGAAGTGGACTCGAGATACAGATTTTAACTTCAGCTTTTTGTAGCCATTTATTCATGATAACATAGAAAGGAAAAAATGTCTCACCAAGACCAGAAGGCCTAAAATGACACTGCTGAATAAATTAATAAAATATTTTCTATTTTCTATGCTGTCAATAGAGCATATCTACACAAAGATATAGCTATAGCTCTAAAAAGTTTGGATAGACATCTTTCTTAAACCCTGTGTTCCACATCAAACATGTCATAATCATGACCTTTAAGACCCAGGTATAAAAAGCATCTAGAGCTTTTTATTGTATAAATAAATCTCATATAAAATATGTATGTACCTCTAACTCACTAAATGTATCATTGATACCTACAATATTTTAGAGTGCCTTTCAAACAGGAGGATAGCGTTATCACTACAATTCTGAACAAGCAATGTTTCTGCTTCTTTAGCATCAATCAAGCTTTAAATTTGGATTATTTGTCTGAAGTCAGAATTCTTGAAATAAGCAAGTTTTTTATAGAATCGATTTCTGGAAAAAATGCTATCCTCAGTTTGAGGGTAATCAGCTATTCTGCTCTAACTGGCCCTCATTTGCAGAGTGTATGATCACATACATATGGACTGTATGATAAACCCAAGAGGTGTTCTACCAGTACTCACATGAGTAAGTGTGAACACCCTTAACGTTTTATTTTCGTTATGCTGCTGTATTACCTTTACTTCTCAGAAGCATTTCTGTACAAATATCAGCACTTCACCTTGCACATCTTTTCATACATCACCCAGACCCTTTTTCCTTTCCTCTCCCAATCAAATGTTCCCTTATTTCAGTTACATTGCACATTCATTTTTTTATGCTCTTCCTCAGCATACAGAAAGCATCCTGTGAACTGCTGAGTATTTTCCTACCACGCTGGATAAAAAAGGGGTCAAGCACGCTCAGCATGTTGCAGAAGGGCTTACATCACAACGGGTAACTCAAATACCAGATTTGCCAATATCAGCAATATCTGGCATTGCAGTCATTACTGAATAAGATCAGGAAAATACCTGGCCATAAGACATTCAAAAGCATTACGTGCAAAAACATTGCTAGGGAAACTTCCAGTTCTCACACGAGCATTCAGATAATTTTGATGGGTCATCAGTACCACTAGGTGCTTTCTGGAAGTACTTTCCTCCTTTGCCTTTATTTTTCTTTGTGAAGAAAACAGGAGATGAAACTCTCACCAAAAAGTAACAAAAAGTACACATTAACCTTTAAGTACGTCAGGTTTTGGTAAACAGTGAGATCAGTGGAAATCTTGTCTTGTGCGCACAAATTAGAGGAGGGTAATGGGACTGAGCAAAAAGTCACGGGCTATTTTCATCAATATATGCCTTTTATGTAAAATAGGCTGTTAATTTAAAACTAGTTTTCAGAGTCTCTTAAGAGGCAATCACCTTAAAATTAATCAAAACGCTGTGCTGTTGTTTAAATGGGAGAAGGGCACCTCCAGATATTTGGAAAATTCCATGGGGCAGAAAGCTCTGAGGCCAAAGGCTTTGTGTCCCAGAGTCCATCCCTACCACAGGACAATGGCAGCAGGCTGGGTGAGGACCCACAGCTTTGCTCACCTCATGGCCAGGCAGTGAGTGGCACACAAGGCTCTCTGGCTGATATCATTTAGCACTGGCAGCAAATGGACCTGACTGGATTGCAGGAAGACACTGCGACCACAGGAAGACGCTGGGACAACAGACAAGGTGCTGTGTGTGTATCCCAAGGACTTCAATAAGGCTTGACATGAAGGCAGATGAGAGCCCACAGGACCTCTGGATGAAAAGAAGACTCAATATTAATATGATCAACTGAAATCAGGGCTGTGTGGTTGACATCACTGCACAGGGTCAAACAAAGCAGTAGGAACCAGGAAGGCTGGGCTCAGCTCACCAGCCAGTGCATTAAGCTACAGCCCCCAAATTTCAGCTCCTTTTTTTCTGCTGAACATCACCATACCCCTAGCTTTCATCATTTCTTCCTCTTACATTATTTCATTTACCTATGGCTTTCCCTGATTACATTATTTCTACTAAAGCTTCCTCCATGAGGTACACGACGTTACTTCTTCATGAAAAAAATTATTTTTTCTCTATGCTTCTCCTTAAAATATTTCTTTGCTTGTTCAGTGCACAGGAATGACTGACTAAAAAGATAATTCCTGTAGGAATAAAGTAGTGATAGATATCAAAGGTGAAATTGGTCATTATTTTGTACCAAAAGTCTGAAAACACCTTCCATCAGCACATACAGAAGAGGTCTGTATTTATCTACAAATGTATTTCCTTAACATTTTGTGATTGATTTCCTTCAGTGAGAATAACCAACTTACAATTTTCTGCATTTACTAGGACCTTATTTCATGAATTTGTATGAAAGGCAGAAAAGTATAAATGTTTAAAAGCAGCCAGGAATACACGCAACGGTCTTTGTGGAAATAGTGCAATTACGTTTAGAATACCAAATGCTCAAATTACTTCTGACATTTGGTCTGAGTTGCTTTAGAATTTGCACCTATGACCAATAAAAAATAGTGGTTCTGAAGGAGACGGATTATTTCCTTTGCAATATGTTACCACAGAGCAGTTATTCTCTATTTCTACCAGATCTGACAGCCATTCAAACACACTGGTTTTGCTGCCCACTAAACTAGAAATGTGATCTCTTCTTGGAAACTCCTCTCAAAAACATTTTCTTCTGTCAATTCTCAGTAAGTGCATACAATAACAAGCGTGACTATTGAACTTTTAAAGTATCAATGTTCAGTCATCTTCCTGAGTTTACATATTGCAGCTGTAGGGCTCAAATCAGGAATAAGGTTCTGAAGGACCGTGATCTCTGCCCACAGTTTAGATGCTTATCATCATCTTTTGTGGTAATTAACTGGCACTGCTTTCTCCTCCTCCATTTCCAAAGGGATGATTCACAGGCTCGGTCTTCCAGGAACCAACCACTTTAGCTATTCTATGCACTTCCTTCAACTCTTCCTCACCCGCAGCCAGCCCTCTGCTTGACCCTACCTTTAATAAATGTACATTGGGAGAGTCTCGGCTAAAATGCTTGTTGTGTCTTCTGAGAAAAGAATGACTAACTGACACCTAAAACCCAGAATTACACCAGCCAGCTTTTCAAACCATCCTGCAGCCACCGTGGCCTGCAAGCTGGTTTCAGTGAGAAGAGTCACTGCTGAAGATCAAACTGCCAGATTTCTTCACTTTGTTATACAACAATCATGTACACGGTATTCTAGCACTCTGCTCTGAGCCATACACAGGATATTAATCACAGTGCAGGTACAAACTAGATCAGCAACACAGCAGCTCACTCAAAACGAGAAACAACTTATCGGCAGTCATCCTCCTTCACCCATCTGCTTGGATTCCTCCCTCCACCACTCTGGTGATGCTTGCAGGCCAGTTTGGCCACTCACGCTAATTAAGGTTACATGCATGCATTTACTACCTTGAAAAAGTAATTCACTGAATTGCTGGACTCACATCTCTATGGTCTACCTTGAAGAGACAGACAATGCCAAGCTGAACTCTTCTTCAAATATCCTACATGAAAGAGTGTGTTATTTTATAACGCCTACCTACCTGACTGATGAGGCACTGTAACCCATTCTAGCCTCTTCTGTTTCCAAGGCTGACCTTTGATTCTTTTCTGGGTGCTACAATTGTCCCCCTCTCACCTTCACAGGCCTCCTGCAACGTCCACAGCCTTTCAGTAGTGACAGAACTGTGGCCTTGCAAGGACATCAGCCAGCTCTGTTCAGACTTTTGATAGCCCCTCTTTAGGTCTGTTTAGTCAACTTCTCTCAAAACATCCATCACTGATCCTTAAAGCTGTAGTCTTCTTCCGTGATCCCTCTCAGGAAGCACAAAGGCTTATAAGATCAGGACTCGATGCCACTAAACCATCCAGCACTATGTCCATGGGCCCACATTTTCAGATAACAGTAGAAATTATTTTTGCTGTCTTCATTTCTCAGAAAGACTGCCTTCCCCTGATCATCCAACCAGATAAGAAGCAGTGTTTAATTTCGTTATACATGCATCAGATGGTCAAATGAAGCGAACCTTAACAACTAAGGTTTGGGAGAAAAAAAAAAAGCCCCACAAACATCCAGTTTTTGTATTAGAAGCAGAAAAAGGAGGCTGAAGAAAATGCCCACCTCTCAGCAGGCACTGAGCATCTTATCAGAGAAAAGCAAAATCAGAAGGTCAGTGATAAATTCTACCACCACTCCAGGAGGAATACAGAAAAGAGCTTCACATGATCTCAGCTGCCAACTGAGGGTCACAGCAGGACACAAAAGGAAGCAACAGACGACTGTGATGGCTATTTCAAAAGATCTGCAGTTCTCCAGCGCTAAATTTATACTCAGATGCTTAGAGTGAAAAGTGTAACAACTAACTTCCTCAGTTGAAATCATCAGGGGGAAAAAAGCAACGAACAAATAAAAATCTTGACTCTGAGAGTCAACATGAATATAGAATCTTCTGAGTCAGCAAGCAAATGAAAAGGGCTGAAATACAACCCAAGGAAAAAGCAGACAGTTCTCAAAAGAAATAAAAACCCCTTGGACTATTTTCCTGAATTTTCTGTTTCTCACTTGAAGGCCTTCAAACCAACCTGTGAGATAGGAGCCTTTCCAGAACACACTGTAATGGGTGTAGACAGCATAAGCTTCAAAAAATGCCTTCTACCAAACAGCTACCTGGAAGACTAGCCCATCCCCTCAAATGACACGCTGCTCAGACACATCATTCATTGCTTCCAGCCAGCTGCACTACAAATCATGATGTGTACAAGCATCACTGACTAAGAACCTGCAACACAACCTTTTTGCACGCACCTGTCCTTCATAGCAGCACTGCCCTGCTGCTGCTCACTGGTAGCACTGCCCTGTCTGTCATTTCTGGAGCCTTCCTTACAGGTCTCACACAATGGGAACAGCTGTTCTCAATGTAACTGTCCTTCAGATTAAGCACAACTGGTTATTTCAGAAGCTTGGACTTTATCTATGTGTATCTATCTATACATGCACACACATAGGAGGCGTTCTGAGCAGGAAATTCCTGTAGCAACTACAACTTCCAGCCTTAACATTTCCAGATCCTCACACAGAACTTGGCTATTTGCTGTTTTCTTACTAAGTAAATTTTAGAAATTTAAGCTAACTTTCCTCTTGTGTGCTAAAATCATTAAAAAAAAAAAAAATAAAGCAACGACAGCAACCTCACTACACAGCTACGTCACCATTCAGATGTGGTAAAACACCATCACTGCAGATGCAGAGAATCAGCTGCAAGAAAAAGGTTTACTCAGTAAACAACACAGCTGAGATTCCAAAGTTTTTAGCTCGTTTCCATCATAAATGGCAGAAGGAGCTCCTGGCTGTGCATCACTCTAAAGTGGCCTCAGTGCCACCCGTCAGCACCTCTGGCCTAATGGCTAAGCCAGACACAGAAAGCCTTCCAGTTCCAGCTCTCTTATTTTCCAGTTTATGCTTTATTCTGCAGCCCCTTGACTTCTCAGTGCAAAAGAGCTGGTTATTTTACCCTGCTGTCGAGGACTGTGCTACCTGATCTACTCCGTGGCTTCCTCACTGTATTGCAGCTCAACCAACAGCAACATTTAAAAAATCCCATCCTGTCTAAAAATGTTTCTCCTAGGTATAGTGTTTGCAAAGAGCAACAGAAACTGCTATTTTTAAAATGTGGGGAATGCAGTCCTTACCCAAAGCAGTTCCAAAATTCCTTGCCATTAGTTATCCATTACAATTCAGAACCTGTGTCTAACTTGGAAATTCAGACTTTAGTGCATTTACTCTGAGTTTTATAGTACACTAAACTGTTTAATTGCTTTCTACAGGAAGTAATACAGAATTATTTGTAGATTCGGTAATGGAACCAGCGAGCCAATGATCTTCCACTTCTGAAGTTCTCCAGCTATCCTGAAATAATAAAAATACATCAAGACAGAAGCGAGAAAGCAAGTGGACAGTTCTCTACAGCTTCTCAGTAATAAACAGTATAAGCACGATACTTCACCAGAATGTTCAAAAAGTAAATTGAATGGCAGCATGATTGCAGTGGTTCCAGTTATGTTAATTAGGCTGAATTCATGGTTCATTGATGCTGCAATTATGCTGCAAAGAAATGCTGCAAGCATGCTATCTCGTCCCACCGCAGCCTGCTGAGTGTGCTGCCATTATTCTTCTTATGGCAAAAAGACTTTCTAAAGAGATGCCATGGAGGAGTCACGTTTCTACTTACTGCACACAGTTTACAAAGGTGCAATTAGACAACTGCATTTGGACACTTTCTTCTTTCACAGATTTAATAGGAAAAATAGCTCTCCAGATTCACTGGCAATTTTTTAAGCATGCTTTACTTTGCCAATTTGCATGCTAAGCATACAAATTATAAGCCTTATTAGCCCCATTTCAAACATGGGGTAAGTAAAAGAGGTGAAGAGAATTACCCAAAATTATGTACTTCATCAGGGAAGGAGAACCCAAATGTCTCCTTCCCTTCTTCTTTCACTGACATGTCCTCACTGACCACTGTGAACTGGATGTAATAACACAGGAAGCACACATCACCCAAAAGCAAAACCATCTACTGTGAAAGATGCTTTAATCAAATGAGAGGTCTGCTTTCACTGTCTCCCTTTGACCAGATGATGACTTTATGATCAAACCATCACCAATAAATTAACCTGATGATCGAACTTAATTTCGACTCAAAGCATATTTAAATCTACATGGCTTGCATTGAAGCAAGTGCTCTATTTTTATTTTTTGGACTTTAGTAACTATTATTATACATTCAGTTCCTAATAACTAAAATTTTGTTAACTATACCTACAGATGCCCACAAATAATGAATATTAGAGTTTATTTCCTATTTTTAATATCAATTTTGAAATGAATATTCTTTGCTAAACTATTATATTGCTATATTTAGTACGGGAAAATTGAATGCACAGCTTAATTCAGCAGTATCAGGCTTCCAACATTACTGTTTCTTCATTCTCCAAGATTTTTTTGGTAAGTGAAACCTTTGTTGCCTGTTCCCTGGCAATTATAGGTGAAGAAGGCATTCACAATACCAAAGGAATGCATAAATAAACCACAACAGGACCAAAGTAGAATACTTAAACTTGTGTTTCCCAGTCCCTTATATTGACATGCACATTCCTCAATGGCCACAGTGTGCCATTCTGTGAAATGAAGGACAAATGGGCACTACAGTCTCAAATTACTGGGAGAAGAAACACGATGAGCTTCATATGTTGGCCTGCAACGAGAAGGAAATGCACTAACATGGCAGCAACTCATCCTCTAAGTGGGGAAGGTGTTAGAGGCACCTTCAGCAGAAGTAATCAACGTTTTTCAGCTTTTTATTGGGCTCAAGAGACAGGGACAGGGGAAGAGAATCTTTCAAGCAAGAAGCCAGTCTGCTTGAAAAAGAATTATTCTGCCTCAAAAACCAGACTTCTCATGAAATGCATTTTCTAATGCCTTTACTCTTCAAAAACATGGTGTGGAATCAAGTGTCCAAATAGAAGCCAGCCCAACGCACATCTCCAAAGAACTAAAAAGCCTACCACCCTCACCAGGCTCGCAAAGTGACTCAGAAGTTTAAGTGCCATTAAAGAC